>NW_020539727.1:22345054-22366212 GCF_003426905.1 Ctenocephalides felis
ATTATTCACGAAAACAGAGTTTGAAAACCAGTGGTTGAGATTTAAATAAAACTTTGAGAACCACTGAGATTCAGAAGATTTGTCCGAAGTTTTTAGCAACAAAAAACTGGATTACTATGTTTTTGGAGCTTCTGCGTTTACCAAATAATATTTACTCTGGTGCCAACAATTTAGAATTTGATCTAATTATTTCCAAATACCACTTTGAGAACCATTGGTGGATATTTTATTGAAACTTTGAGAACCAGTGTGGTATCACCAAATTTATAATAAAAGACCTATATTTATAATAAACTGGATATTTTGCTTGTTACTCCAGAGAATTGATTTAGCAAATTGAAGGCAGAATCCTGGTTTATCCTCATTGGTGCCAACCATAGGTGCAAATTCCACAATTGGCATCGAAATTCAGTATCTTCACACGTCCAAAATCAGTATCTTCAACAAATCGCTCACCAATTTCAAAAATTTTGTGTCCAATTGCAAAAATGCATCGACCAACAATGATATTCACAATTTTGGCAGTGTGGTTGCTGTCGGTTTCCTTAGTGTCAACGGCTCCAAATCAGCCAAAAGTTGACAATTGTCGGAGCAATCTATAAAACAAATACAAACTTTGGCTAAAGTTCGCGTTAATACATCAGAAAACAAAACAATAGCCGATAATGCCACTCAAGCCTTCAAATACGAGTACAATCCATCAGATAGTCAGGATTATTCGACTGGATATGGCCTTGATAATAATGGTAATGATGGTGAGGAATCAGATGCAGATTTTAGAGAAAACAATGATGATGTTGCTGAATTCCGGGATCAGGATGACCAATACGCAAATCCTCCGCCGTTTCAGTTTTTACCTATAAAATTAGCCTACAATCACATGATGCCTAGGCAAGTCAACTTGGCACAAAACTCCTCAAAAAATTACGATGTCCAAAAGATTTTTTCTAGTAATTCTTGGAAACCTGTAGGAGATGATGTCGATTCCTTTAGACCAATACTTCCTGAGGCAACAAAAGTGGAAAGTCGACAAGAACCTTTGGTGCCTCTTGAGGATGAACCCTTTAGGCCATCTGTGCCAAATTATAAACCTAAATTAGCAACCAGTGTTAAAAGTACGGTTGCTCCGAGTGAAGAGTATAAGGAGCAACAAATTTTTAAACTGTTTGACCAAGTTGTAACTACAATTAGGCCAAAATTTAAGCTAATTTCAGCAGCTTTGGTGCAGACTACTCCGAAACCAAGTACGTCTACTATCAAGATCATTGATGATCAACCTTTTAAACCATTGAATAAGCAGGAGCCAATTTCTACTGATCAAATGTTAGATAAAATAGATGTCTCTGAAAATGTTTCCAAAAACCAGGAAGATTCTGATGATGATATGTCCAAATTTGAGCGAGAAGGTGAAGACATCATCAATCCTCCAGGATCCAAATCAGATGGCTTCGAAAACTACCAAGATTATGATCACTTTTCCAAGTGTTTTGGAAGTTTGGGAGAGTACGTGTCTTGTTTGGTGAGTCTTTATGGCAATACAAATTTAACTAGTTGTGTATGGCATCGTGCCTTAAGGCAAATTGCTCGAACTTCCCGTACCGTTATGAAATATTCGAGAAACTTTAAACGTTTTCAAATTCTTGCTATCTTGTTATATCTGAGCAAATCAAATGTAAATCTTCAATCAATTTATCTCCAGAACATTAACAATCGTCATTTCATTTCGAATTCAATTTCAAAAAAATACTTGCCTAATTTACACAAAATTGAAAAAGTGCTCCCGTAAAGTCACAGTCTAAACGCATTTGTCGCACAATTCTGTGCGACATTTTCACTTATACAGTGCTTAGCAAGGCGGCATTTTCATATTTTTTCAATAGTTTTCACAAAATTGAAAAAGTGCTACAGTGCATAAACAGTCTAAACGCACTTGGGCAAACATTTGCACCAGAGTGGCGCTTAGATTGTGCTTAGTCCGAGTAATTTTTTGAATTTCTAATCCAAAATTACAAAAATATTTTATGGAAAATAAAAAAAAATGTAATAATTTTTTCTCATCAAAAGCAATTGTTTTGTCAATACAAGCAGAAAATTTTTTAGATCATTCAAATCGGACGCTTAGTTCACTCAAAAATTGCCATTTTTTTAACATTTAGCTCTGTATCTTCAGAATGGCGAGACCTGTCTTTGCTAAAAAATGCGAAAAGTTAAAAAATGATAAACTCAATGAATTTTAGGATATTAATATAAATTCAATTAAGAGTGGACCCACAATAGAGCCTTGAGGAACCCCAAGCTTCAAATTTAATATATTTTATTGCACTAGAAGTTGGATAGTACTTAATAAATATGAAACAATTTTTATTACATTTTTGAAATATTTTTTACAGTTTTGACAATTTTTTACAGTTTTTTAAGTATGCAAAATATTATTCAATATTTTCTTAAAAATATGCTCTAGCATTTTTTTTTCAATTTTTGGTTAATAAAACTAGAAATTTATCATTTTTTTAAGTTCTACTAAAATTTCAATCAATTAAAGTTAAAACTTTGCCCCAAGATTATTAAAAATTCAACCAAATCATCATAAATTAGACCAAATTAATAATAAAAAAAATAATAAAAACGATTACAGTTAAATGCGATTGACGAATATACTCGTCATGGACAAGTGGCAGAATTTTGCGTTTTGATGTGTTTACTCGTCATGTGTGTAAAACCCTAACAATTTGCAATTTAAAAAAATTATTTGCAATTTTTACTCAAGTCAAAATCTGATATCATTACATCATGATAAAACAGTATCCTTACGGTTGCAAGACCAAAGCTAGTACCCTAGCGCCACGGATCTAACTTTGGCAAATCTTAACATAATCGAACCGGATTTTTTTTTTACAAAAACTCTTGATGAAACTAGACATATGAAAAACCAACTAAAGTAATTTTTTGTTAACAGTTGGATATTAGAAAGCAAATCCAGTAGAAGTCATTTTTAATCGTGATACTTTTTCAACATTCTTTTGACTTTTTTAGTGTTATTGCAACAATGTAAAGGTTCTTTTCTAACTCGACATTATATTTAAAAGTAATAGTCAGAATATTTGCATTTTTTACTCAAGCAAAAATCTGATATCATTACATCATGATATCACAGTATCCCTGTGGTTGCGAGACCAAAGCTCGTACCCTAGCGCCACGGATCTAACTTTGCCAAATCTTAACATAATCGAACCGGATTTTTTTTGTCCGAAAACTCTTGAAGAAACTAAACATGTAAAAAACCAACTAAAGTGATTTTTTGTTAACAGTTGGATATTAGAAAGCAAACCCAGCAGAAGTCATTTGTAATTGTGATATTTTTTCAACATTCTTTTGACTTTTTGATGTTATTGCAGCAATGTATAGGTTTTTTTTTAACTCGACATTATATTTAAAAGTAAAAGTCAGAATATTTGCAATTTTTACTCAAGCAAAAATCTGATATCATTACATCATGATATCACAGTATCCCTATGGTTGCGAGACCAAAGCTCGTACCCTAGCGCCACGGATCTAACTTTGCCAAATATTGACATAATCAAACCGGATTTTTTTGTACAAAAACTTTTACAGAAACTTAACATATAAAAAACCAACTAAACTTGATATCATTATATCATGATATCACGGTATCCTTATGGTTGCGAGACCAAAGCTCGTACTCTAGCGCCACGGATCTAACTTTGGCAAATCTTAACATAATCAAACCGGATTTTTTTTGTACGAAAACTCTTGAAAAAACTAAACATATAAAAAACAAACTAGAGATTTTTTGTTAACAGTTAGATATTAGAAAGCAAACCGAGTAGAAGTCATTTCTAATCGTGGTATTACCCTGTTTAATGTTATTGCAGCAATGTAAAGGTTTTTTTAATTCGACATCATATTTAAAACTACCATTTTTTGCACATTTAGCTCTGTATCTTTGAAATGGCGGGACCTGCCTTTGCCAAAAACTAATCACCTCTTCTCACATCCATTTTTTCTGAGGTATGCCAAAATGTTCAGAAACCTTTGAAACGTGGAGAAATGCAAAAAATTTCATTTTCGATTTTTGGCCCATTACTATAACTACCCTACGGGAATCATCTTAATCAAAAATGGATCATTTACCCTTTTCTCTCAGGTTCAGCCGTCCCAAGACAAAGCATCAGCCAAGGATTCTTCCAGCACCAGCACCAGCAGTAATGATTCTTCTTCGGCTGTGACAGAATATGGAAGTTCCCTGGAAACTCTGATAGATTCTGGTTTGAAAAAATTACCAGCAAGTCCTTGGTCTTTGCTAAAAAACGTCTGGAACTTCTACATCGCACCCGAAGACGAAACTAGTGTCGAAGGCAAAGAATCTGATGATGGTGATGAAACGGGTAAATTGAACTGATCCTTGAATTCTCTATATTAGACAGTAAGTATGAAATACTTACATGTATCAGTAAATTAGATAAAAGTAGAAATAAAATAATAATTAAACTAGTGGTGTATGGCATCGTGCCTTAAGGCAAATTGCTCCAAAACTTCCCGCACCGTAATGAAATATTCGAGAAATTTTAAACGTTTTCAAATATATTATTACAAATACATACAAATTTTCTAAAATCTTTACTAAGACTATTTATTCTTATATTGCTTTAGAAATGAACTACAAGCCCGAGAACATGAACGAAATGTAGTTGGATTTTTTCAAAACAGGATTCTATGAATTTTCAAAAAATCCCTATGAGATTTTAAGACACTTTTATATTTTTTACATTTACACAATACTTCAGCAAAGTCATATCTACACAAATATACCAACTCACTCTACACACTTTCAAAAAATTCTTAACTTAAAGTTATATTAATCATCATCATCATTTAGAAATCATGGAGAAAGCCCAGGGTCCTTGTGAATAATTAGATTTTTTATAATTTTACTAGTAAACTTTTGGGCAGTTTTATATTTTTTGTATTTGAACAATATTCTAAAATATCCAGAAATACTATAATCACCTTAAAAAAGCAACTCTACTAATTTACAAAAAAATGTCAAAACATATTTTTAAAAAATATATTCTAAAAAATCTTGTCTAGAAATATTCCTGTCTATTCAATTTATCTCCAGAACATTAACAATCGTCATTTTATTTCATTTCGAATTCAATTTAAAAAAAAAATAGGAAAATGTTTTAAAAATGAGGTAAAAAATAAATGCACCTGATATCCTACTACCGTGATATTCTACTAACCCTATTGTTTTATCATGTCAGTCAATTTCATATTTGAATATATTCTATCGAGACCTTTTAAATGATACCCCACACGATATATTTAACGCGAAACGTTTTGACACCTCATTACACCCATCAAACTGTAAATTGATTTATACAATGTCTTGTATCTTTCAAACAATAAGTCTGATTTTGATCAAATATTCGGCAAATTTGTACAAAATTAAATTGTTTAAAATACTGTTCTGAGAATCTGAAATTTCAGAAAACAGAAATTTTGGATTTCTAGAATTTTATAGATTTTTGGAAACGCATACTTTGGCATTTCTTGATTTTTGTAAGATTATAATTTTGGAAATCTTAGATTTCTGGAATCCAAGATTTCTGGAAACTGCAGTTTTTTAGATTTATAAAACTTTGTAAGTTCAAAATTGAGAATGTTAAATTATCGGAATCCAGGATTTTTGGATTATGGCATTTTAGATTTCTAGAATTTGGAAAAATTTGAATTTTGGATTAATAGAATCTAGGATTTCTAGAAATTAGAATTATGAAATTCTAGAAGTTTGTAAGTTTATAATTTCGAGAATCTTGAATTCTAGGAATCTGAATTTTCAGAAAACAGAAATTTTGGATATCTAGAATTTTATAGATTTTTGGGAATTGAGGTTTCTGAAATCTAGGTTTCTGAAATGTTGGATTTTGGGAATCTAGGATTTCCAAAATCCAGGATTTCCGGAATCCAGGATTTTTGGAATATTGGATTTTTCGAATGTTGGATTTTTAGAATCGTGGATTTTTGGAATCTTGGATTTCTCGAATCCTGGATTTTTTAAATTTAAAATTTCTGGAATCTAGGATTTTTGAGATGTAGGATTTTTAGAATCTAGGATTTCCGGAATCTAAGATTTCTGGAATCTTAGATTTCTGGAATCTTGGATTTTTGGAATTTAAAATTTCTGAAATCTAGTACCTCTGGAATCTAGTAACTCTGGAATCTAGGATTTTTGCAATGAAGATTTTCAGACTGCATAATTTTTCAAATATAGCATTTGAGTAGAGTTTCAGAATTTCTAGAGTACAACATTTTCGAGAAATAGAATTTTCTGAATCAAAAATCTCTAAAAAATATCATGCTTGCAGTCTAGAAATGTAGAAATTCTATATTACCGGATTGCAGAGTTTTTGAAATCTGGAATTACTGGAATGTAAAACTTATAGAAATATTTAATTAGTTTTATTACCAAAGATAGAAGTTTTTGAATTTGCCGAAATGAAGGGGTTTGGTAAATATTTTTTAAATTCAGCATTTCATAAATGCAGAAGTTTTGGAGCCTGTTTTACGGAATCCAAAATATTATTATTTCCAGTTCATTAAATCGATAACCGTGTCAATCGACAAAGTCAATAATCGATAAATGTTGATAAATAACAGTTAAATCGATAAATCTCCGGAAACGAATTTTTTTATTGATGTGCCGGACCACAAATGGAATCCGTAAAAAAACGACTCTAGAGACAATTACCGTATAAGGTTCCGTATCAACCAAATAAATCATCAGATGCATTTATAATCGTTCCTGAAAACTAGTTTCTGTCTGACCATCCTCTAATGGACCTACTTTCTAACTTGCAAATATGTTCGCATACATAAATAAATAAATAAACAAATTGCAAATATTTATATATATATATATATATATATATATTTATATAATTATTTATTATAATGCCGGAGGATATATGTAGGAGGAGTTTGGTTGGATTTTGCATGGGAAACCATTGCGAAAATTCTTAAATGAAATGCTGTTGAGATTTTATTTTGCAAGAAGTTGTTATAAAGGTCAATATGGATATATATATGTATATATTTAAATATATATATATATATATATATATATATATATGCAATAGTTTTCCGATGTCGATACATTTTCTTTTAGTATATATTTTAATGATATTTGCATATGTATGGAAGTATAAATAATATATATTTTGGTTCGTAATTTGAAGGAGCCCTTCAGGACGTATCGTTTATAGTAAAGACTTGATTTTTACTACAAAAATTCTTCAATATGTCTATCATACCAATAAATATTTGAATTTCCAATATTTCATTTAGAAGGTGAGTTAAAAATTATTTACTGAAAAAAGTACATGGTTGTGATAGAGTAAACATTATTGTTTTCAAAAAGCTCTTCAGGACGTACGGTTTGCACGTAAGGCTTGATTTTTTGATATGTATTTATTTAATATGTTCATTATAATATTAAATTATGAAATTTTTAAAATTATACCCAGAAAGTGATTTATAAATTGTTTTCTGCAAAGAGTACTTCATAATAATAGAGTAAAAAAAATATTTATTTCAAGGAGTTTATTCTTAAGTTTTCAAAGAGCTGTTCAGGACGTACTGTTTGTATTTAAGCCTTGATTTTTAGATATGTTTTTTAAATATGTCTATTATATTAACAAAATTTAAATTTGTTGATATTGTTTCTTGAACGTGATTTATAATGATTATTTTCTAAAAATAGTACTTGTTAAGAAATTATTTTGTGAATAATGTAGAAGATGTAATTTGTTTTCATAGAGTTTTCAAAGAGCTCGTCAGGACGTACCGTTTTTAATTAGGACTTGATTTTAAGATATATTTGTCTGAAATATGTCTATTATATTAACGTATTTTAAAATTGTTGATATTGTTTCTAGAACGTGAGTTATGAATTATTTGCTGGTAAAAGTACAAGATATAGATAGAGTAAAAAGTATATATTTTATAGACAGTTTTCAAAGAGCTCGTCAGGTTTCTTTGAAATACACTCGGAATAAATACGGACTAAATGAGGATATATATCCAATAGTTTTTCGATGTCGATGCATTTTTTTTCTGAAATTCTAGAAATCCAGAATCCTACATTCTGAAAATTCTAGGTCTACAACATTTTTTTTTTAGAAAATTTTAGAATTTCAAAATCTTAGAATCGAAAAATTATAGCTTTCTAGAAATCCTAAATTCTATATTTACACAATTTCATGATTACAAAATATTTAATCTTAAACCCAAAAATTAGTTTCCAAAATTATATTTCTACATATAAAATTTTACATTTAGAAAATTCTAGGATTTCAAAATCCTAAATTTCAGAAATCCTAGATTCCAAAAATACTAGTTTCCAGAAATCATATATTCCAGAAATCCTAAATTCTAGAAATCCTAAATTCTAGAAATCCTACATTCTAGAAATCCTAGATTACAGAAATTTTAAATTTCAAAAATCCTCGATTTCAGAAATCTTAAATTCCACAGATCTCAAATTCCACAAATCTCTAATTTTACAAATCTCAAATTCCACAAATCTTAGATTTCACAAATCCTGATTCCAGAAATCTCTGATTCCAGAGATGCTAGATTCCAAAAATATTAGATTACAGAAACTTTAAATTCCAAAAATCCAAGATTCCAGAGATACTAGATTCCAAAAATCCTAGATTCTAGAAATCCTAGATTCCAGAAATTTTAAATTCCCAAAATCCAACATTTCTGAAACCTAGATTCTACAAATCTCAGATTCGAGAAATCCTAGATTCCAGAAATTTTAAATTCTAAAAATCCTAGATTCCAGAAATTTTAAATTCTAAAAATCCTAGATTCCAGAGATACTGGATTCCAAAATCCTAGATTTCAAAAATCTTAGATTCCGGAAATCCTAGATTTTAAAAATTCTAGTTTCCCAAAATCCAACATTTCAAAAACCTAGATTCCAGAAATCTCAGATTCCAGATATCCTAGATTCCAGAAATTTTAAATTCCAAAACTCCAAGATTCCAGAAATTTTAGATTTTGGAAATCCTAGATTCCTGAAACCTTAGATTCCAGAAATCTTAGATTCCGGAAATCCTGGGTTCTGAAAATCTTAGATTTTAAAAATGCAACATTCCAGAAACCTAGATTTTCGAAATTTCAGATTCCAGATATCTCAGATTCCAGATATCTCAGATTCCAAAAATGCAGTATTTCAAAAACCTAGGTCCCAGAAATCTCTGATTCCAGAAATCTTAGATTCCAGAAATTCTGGATTTCGAAAATCCAAAATTTCAAAAACATAGATTCCAAAAATACAAGAATACAAGATTCCGGAAATCTTGGATTCCGAAAATCCTAGATTTCAAAATCCAATATTTCAAAAACCTAGATTTCAAAAATTTTAAATTCCAAAAATCCAAAATTCCAGAAATCTCTTATTCCAGAAATATCTGATTTAAGAAATTTCAAGAATTTCAAATGTTGCAAATTTAAATACTGTAAATTTCAAATTTTAAAAATTGAAAATATTGCAATTTTACTTAAACAATTTTTTTAAGTTCTTACTTTGTATAAGCTTACTTTGTTGTTTTATTATTTTTGGAATCTGAAAATATATTTCAAGGATTACTCGAAATATTAGATTTCAGAACTTGTCCACGTTTAAAATAAAGGATATATGTATACTTTCATTATTGTTTTTTTACAACTTTTACCAAATACTTTATTCCAGGTAACACCTCTATTCAGGAATCCCGAGGCAAAAAAAACAAAGGCAACTCTGGTCTCCAATACGCCATAGCCTTCATCCTGGTAAAACCTCTAATCCTGGCAGCAATCCTTCCGTTTTTCCTGCCAGGTATGATGTTTGCTGCAGCCAAAATTGGCCTTATAAACAACATAGCCTTCGGAATGGCCTTGTTTTCCTTCATCAGAGGAATGGCCTTTAATGACGACAAGGCAAATGTTGTTTATGATAATCCTGGATACGGAGGACACATGGCAGGATATCATACCAGGTATCACAGGTGATAAATTTTTTAGACAAGAATTGAGGAGCATTTGTGAGGTTATGTGATAGGTGGAATGGATGGATGAATGTAATAAATAATTATAAGGTGATAAATTTTAAACGTTTTCAAATGTATTATTACAAATGCTGTAACTTTCATTCGTATTTTTGCTATCGTGTTATATCTGAGCAAATCAAATGTAAATCATAAATCAATTTATCTCCATTAACAAACGTCATTGCATTTCGAATTCAATTTAAAAAAAATAGGAAAATATTTTAAAAATGAGGTAAAAAATAAGTGCACGTGATATACTACTGCCGTGATATCCTACTAACCCTATTGTTTTATCATGTCAGTCAATTTCAGATTTGAATATATTTTATCGAGACCTTTCAAATGATACCCCACACGATATATTTAACGCGAAACGTTTCGACACCCCATTACACCCATCACACTATAAATTGATTTATACAATGTCTTGTAACTTTCAAACGATAAGTCTGATTTTAATCAAATATTCGACAAATTTATACATAATTAAATTATCTAAAATACTGTCTAAGATAGTCATACTCTAAAGCAACTCGGTTTACTTTAAAATTGCAATTGAGCGAAAAAATTTGAGTATAATATGCTACTACCGTGATATCCTACTAACCCTATCGTTTTATCATGTCAGTCAATCTCATATTTGAATATATTTTATCTAGACCTTTCAAATGATACCCCACACGATATATTTAACGCGAAACGTTTCGACACCTCATTACACCCATCAGACTGTAAATTGATTTATACAATGTCTTATAACTTTCGAACGATAAGTCTGATTTTAATCAAACATTCGGCAAATTTGTACAAAATTAAATTATCTAAAATACTGTCTAAGATAGTCATACTCTAAAGCAACTCGGTATACTTTAAAATTACATTTGAGCGAAAAAATTTGAGTATAATATGCTACTACCGTGATATCCTACTAACCCCATCGTTTTATCATGTCAGTCAATTTCATATTTGAATATATTCTATCGAGACCTTTTAAATGATACCCCACACGATATATTTAACGCAAAACGTTTCGACACCTGATCACACCCATCAGACTATAAATTGATTTATACAATGTCTTGTAACTTTCAAACGATAAGTCTGTTTTTAATCAAATATTCGGCAAATTTGTACAAAATTAAATTATCTAAAATACTGTCTAAGATAGTCATACTCTAAAGCAACTCGGTATACTTTAAAATTGCAATTGAGCGAAAAAAATTGAGTATAAAGTACTCTAGTTTCCTAACAAACTTTAAGTTTTAGTATATCAAGTGCATATTTTTATTTTATCGCTTGTAACTTCTAAACCGTTTATTTAAAATGAACTATGCCTTCGGCAAATTTGTTTAAAATTAAATCATTGACAATATTATCTAACATCATTTAGACCTACAACAACTCGGTATACCCTAAAATTTGATCGGAAATATATTAGATGTACAACTTTGCTGCCGCCATTATTGTAAAGAACTCTTCTTGTAAAAACGGCGGAAGCAAAGTTGTACACCAAATAATATACAAAATTATCAATTATATTAATAGTTATTATTTACATTGATAAAATTAGTTGTGAATTAATATAAATAATGTCTAAAATATGCGTATTGATTATAATTGTAGTTCATTAATAATTATTGATTAATTTTTGCTAGTTATTTGATGATGTCAATTGGTTAATTTAACTAGTTGTGTATGGCATCGTGACTTACGGCAAATTGCTGGAACTTCCCGTACCGTAAAGAAATATGCGAGAAATTTCAAACATTTTCAAATATATTATTACAAATACTGTAACTTTCATTATTTTGCTATCTTGTTAAATGAAAAAATCGTAAATCAATTTATCTCCCGGAACATTAACAAACGTCATTTCATTTCAAATTCAATATTAAAAAAAAAAAATAGTTGCCAAATTTTGCACAAAAAGTGAAAAAGTGCTCCCGTATAGTCACAGTCTAAACGCATTTGCAAATAATTCTGTGCGACTATTTCACTTATACTGTGCTCAGCTTGGCGTCATTTTCACATTTTTCAATAGTTTTCTCACAAAATTGTAAAAGTGTTTCAGTATAAAAAAACAGTCTAAACGCACTTGGGTAAACATTTGTACCAGAGTGGCGCTTAGATTGTGCTTAGCCTGGGTAATTTTTTGAATTTTTAATCTTTAACTTTGTGGACAAATACTTTTAGGTATATTTTGTTTATCGTAATACTATTTATTACTAAGGTATTACCTTTTAATTATTAAATTAGGTAAGTTAAGATAATTAATTATTAAATTAACAAAAATATTATTATATTTTTGTATATTTAATATATTAAATGTCCCCTTAAAGACGTCAAAAAGTTGAACTAGTGTTTTGTTCTTGCCAGCATCACCAGGTGCTTTTATTTGCTCATAATTTATATGTATATATATATATATATATATATATATATATAATTCTATTTAGTTTTATTTATTTATATAAATTTTATAATTTATTTTTTTAGTACATATCAATAAGTATTTATTTTAGTTAAGTTTAAGTTTATTTTTTGGTTAAGTTATTTAGTTTTAGTTAATATTTATTTTTAGATTTGTCTTATATTTTTTTTAAATATATTTTAATTTCTATTTATTTTATTATTTGGTCCTTAACTTAAAAAATAATAATTAAATTATATTGAATAAAGAATTTTCGTATTCTTAATTTTATTGCCAAGTATCTATACCATTATTGGTTCGGGTCTTGGTTAAGGGTTTAAAATTATAATAGCAGACAAAAACATATAAATTAATTAATTAAAAATAATTTATTAGTTGCCAATCACCTGACCATTTTACTACCAATTTATTTTTACAATATCTGCCTTCTACTAGCAAAGATTTAAACTTTTAGCCAGAACACAAACCTTTAGCCAGGACACAAACCGACTAGAAATTTTTTGAGAAAAACTAGTAGATGTTTTATTATTGACTATAGGCAAATCGTAAATATATTATTTTACTTGAGCATTACCTTTCAAATTTTGTTTTCAATAAAAAAATGGAGTGAAGATCTGTATCATGGTTGCAAAATGTGCTAAACATTTTGCTTTCTCATCAATTTATTACCTTTTTGCATTTTGTTTCCTGAGTGATCAATATTTAGAATTATTTTGAGAAAATAATTTATTATTCACGTTCTGTAAATAATATCAACAATTTTAAAATTTTATATTAAAATAGACATATTAAAGATACACATATACAATAATCAAGTCCTAATTATGAATGGTACGTCCTGAAGAGCTTCTTGAAAACTGTCAATAAAATATATACTTTTTACTCTATTTTTTACATCTTGTACTTTTATCAGCAAATAATTCATAACTCACGTTCTAGAAACAATATCAATAATTTCTAAATTTGTTAATATAATAGACATGTTTAAGAAAAATATATCCGGAAATCAAGTCCTAATTATAAACGGTACGTTCTGACGAGTTCTTTGAAAACGCAGACAAATTGCATTCTATTGACTAGTACTCTATAAACATCGAATATTTTTCTCTGAAAATAATATACCAACAAGTACTATTTTCAGAAAATAATTTATAACACATCTTCTAGGTACAATTTTAGAAATTTTATAATTTGATATTTTAATGGACATATTAAAAAAACACTTATCAAAAAATCAAGTCTTAGCTGCAAACGGTACGTCCTGAAGAGCTTTTTGAAAACAATAATATGTTTACTCTATCACAATCATGTACTTTCTTCAGTAAAAATTTATAACTCACCTCCTAAATGGAATATCGGAAATTTTATTATTTAATAATTTGAAAGACATATTAAAGAATTTTTGTAGTAAAAATCAACTTAACTACAAACGATACGTCCTGAAGAGCTCCTTGAAATTACCAACCAAAATATATATTATTTGATACTTTCATACATATAGACAGTCCTAAAATATTTTCTTGTACTTTTTTATTTATTTTTCTTGTACCTTTTTTATTAAATTGAAACTTGCCAATAGGCAAAATTACTTCCATAAATCAAAATATCAAATTTTTGACTATAAATTTTACAATTTCCCAAAAAAAATTCTTTAAAATTTGCAGCATTTTTTGGAAAATTTAAATAAATAAAAAACACATAATTTATATTTTATTTAAATTTTATTTCTTCATAACAAATTGTTACTTTAAATAAAATAATTATAACAATAATAATAATAATAATAATTTTAATATATATTAGAAATAATTATTTAAAAAATAAATACAAATCTACAAACTAACCTCTAGTTCAAAAAATTAATTCTATTTGCCAATTTTTGAAAATTTTGGCAAGTTATAATTTTTTTTCTTAATATATCACCTTTATATGTTTTAATTATATTAAAAGTTAAATATTTATTAAATAATTAAAACTTTAATTATATAACATAATTAATTATATTTAATTAATTATATAATTAATTATATTTAATTAATTATATAATTAATTATATTTTATTTTAGTTGAAAAAAATTTGGATGTGATGTTAAAAAAAACAAACACAATTTTGTTTTTTCATTAATTTTTAAGAAAAAAAAAACGATTTGATTTTTTAATTTGTTGAAGGAATTGTGTTGGAGCAATTTTTTGCAAAACTAAATTATTTTATATGAAAAAATCTGATAATTTAGCAAATTTTGCAACCATGGTGCAGATCTTCACTTAATTTTCATATTGTAAAAAAATTTCAAAGGTAATGTCCAAGTAAAATAATGTATTTACAAACGATTTGCATATAGTTAATAATGTTGTTTTAATTTTATACATCTACAAGTCTTTTTCAAAAAAAATCTGGTCGGTTTGTGTTCTGACTAAAGGTTTGTGTCCCGGCTAAAGGTTCAAATCTTTGCTAGCAGAAGACAGAAATTGTAAAAACAAATTTAAAGTAAAATGGTCTATAAACGTAAATAATCTTGTCTATTTTATATATCTACAAGTCTTTTTCAAAAAATTTCAAACCGGTTTGTGTCCTGGCTAAAGGTTTGTGTTCTGGCTAAAGGTTTAAATCTTTGCGAATAGAAGGTAGAAATTGTAAAAATAAATTGGTAGTGGTCACGTGATTTGTTTACATTTTATGCTGAAGACAAAAACTAAAAGAATAACAATGATGATGTAGAATGAGAGTTGAATAACCATCATTGTCCTCGCAAAAAAATTGCTCCTTAGTGTCCTGGCTAAAAGTTTGTGTCCTGGCTAAAAGTTTAAATCGAAGGCAGAAATTGTAAAAATTATTTGGTAGTAAAATTGTCACGTGATTTGTTTATATTTTGTGCTGAAGACAAAAAAACGAATAACAATGATGATGTAGAATGTGAATTGAATAACCATCATTGTTCTCGCAAAAAAATTGCTCCTTAGTGTCCTGGCTAAAGGTTTGTGTCCTGGCTAAGAGTTTAAATCGAAGGCAGATATTGTAAAAATTATTTGGTAGTGAAATGGTCACGTGATTTGTTTACATTTTCTGCTTGAAGACAAAAATAAACAATGATGATGTAGCATGGGAGTTGAATAACCATCATTGTTCGCGCAAAAAATTGCTCCTTAGTGTCCTGGCTAAAGATTTGTGTCCCGGCTAAAAGTTTAAATCGAAGGCAGAAATTGTAAAAATTATTTGGTAGTAAAATGGTCACGTGATTTTCCTACATTTTTTGCTGAAGACAAAAAAAAACATGATGATGTAGCATGAGAGTTGAATAACCATCATTGTTCTCGCAAAAAAAATTGCTCCAAACCAAAAATCCTCTAACCTTGTTCTCAGAACAACTCAAACCACTTTTATCAACCATCATGGTAAATCTTTTCCCTAACTCTGCTTTACCACCAAGTTGTCCTGATCTTCTGTCCTTCTCTGGTGCACAATCTGAGCTATCCTTTTGTCCTCCTCTGTCAGATCTCTATCGTCCCAACCCCAGACACCCTCCTCGTGAGAATGGTTGTGATGATGGGAATCTGTTTTTTCGGTTTGGGGATGAGAGCCATCTCCCGTGCGATTGACGCGTTTGCGAATCATGTCGGCGGAGACTGTTTTCAGATCGTATGCCCAACCTGGGGAGAAGAGTTTTGTGAAGTGATTTTGGGGTATACCGAGCTGTTGTAGGGGGTTTTGGTGTTAGACAAAGTTGTAGATAATTTAATTCTGTATAGATTTGGTGTATTTGAGTTTTGGTAGTGATACGTAGTGTTGGAGTTATCAGTGATTTTGTAAACAAGTACACGTTTGCTAAGAGTGTGTAAAAGGAATATTGTTTGTTCCCAATGCATTTTATAAGTACATCGAGTTGTTGTAGGGTTTTGCGATATTAGACAAACTTATTTATTATTTAATTCTGCACAAATTTACTATATACACCATCTATTTATCACTAATATTATAAAAGTTATATCGATTTTTTCCTTACCTAATTTGGCAAAAAGGTCAATAAATCCAGTAGTGAAGTTTCCATTATAGTTGCCCAATTCGGCAGCCTTGTAATCCCATGGGAAAACGTGATGGTAGTTATGCCAACCTTCACCATAAGCCAAATAGCCGACGTAGATGTTTTCTGTGGGACTTATCCTCCTGGAAAAAATAAAAATATGAATACCAGCTCTCGTATTAGTTTTGGATAGGCGTTGCGTTTATTTACTAAATTCTTTGTAACGTTTGAAGGGTTTGTTTGAAATATATAGAAAATTTGCAGGATTTGTTTAAAATTGAACTTTGTAGGAAGTTGTCTAATATTATAAGACCCTACAGCAACTCGGTGTACTTTAAAATTGTGTTTGAAAATAGGCATTATATATTAAGGCGCCTGGAGGTTATTTCCAACGTATGGTGCATTTATTTGCTATATCTCTTGTAACTTTTAAACGGTTTTTGTGAGGTATATAAAATATTCGACAAATTTGTTTAAAATTGCATTTTTAAAAAAGTTGTCTAATATTATAAGACTGTACAACTACTCTGTATACTTTAAAATTGTATTTGAAAATAGACATTATTTATTAAGGCGCCTGAAGATTAGGTTAATTGCAACTGTTTTTTGCATTTATTTATTATATCTCTTGTAACTTTTAAAGGGTTTTGTTCTAAGTATATAAAATATTCGACAAATTTGATTAAAATTGAATTAAAAATAATGCTGTCTAATATTATAAAACTCTACAGCAACTCGGTATACTTAAAAAAAAAGAGTGCGCGTAAGGATCACACGCGATTGAAGTAAAACTTATTTGCAATTATATTGTAGCAAATTTAAGTTGAGCAAAAATAAATATATCATATACAAATTTTGAATAAGGTTTATTAGTAATATGGTAACACTCGTGATACACACATTTATTAGTGTCGTCAATCATTATACACATTTATATAATGATAAATTATAAATTATATATTTATGATTACATTAAAAATATGTATAATATTTACAAACAATAATGTAATCAAAATCGTACTTGAAATATGACATGATGGTTTTAAAGTAATTGCTGATTAATAAATTCTATAATATTCATTCACACAGTGGATTATGTTAAACAACGCCAAAACAAATATTGTTTTTGCAAATTAATTCATCCTGTAACAATTGTGTTTGAAGAACTTCATGTAATTAAAATTAACATACATTCATTTACTGTTTGTATTTTTTTACTTTTTCGCTGACGATATAATCTCATTCCTTGAACAGCCATCCGTCTTGCCTAACAAATTGAAGCCATACTTTTATATTTGTTTTATTTATCAAG
Organism: Ctenocephalides felis; assembly: GCF_003426905.1. Classification (NCBI taxonomy): domain Eukaryota; kingdom Metazoa; phylum Arthropoda; class Insecta; order Siphonaptera; family Pulicidae; genus Ctenocephalides; species Ctenocephalides felis. Next base: position 22,362,938 of record NW_020539727.1, read on the forward strand.
CCCTGCACATAGCTTGATCTATGAATCATTTGCTTTTTTTATGTGAACGTTAATGCAATGTTCATTATCAATATTATGAGGTAATAAATTAATCATATTATTAATGTCAATAGGCACATTTATAATTTGGCAAACATTCCAAATTGTCCATTTGCATGTCGCAATCGTCTAATTTTTCCTTAGTTTCATTATTTATTTGCGATCATTTGCACTACAATTATTTATGGGGGACGGGATAAAATATTCTTCCGATCCTGACATTTTTATTAACTCACGAATTATACTGCTAACCCATGTCGCGCCTAGAGAAGTTTTACTTCAAAAAATGTTTAGAGACTGCGAGCTAAATACAAAACTCAAGTGAAAGTCGACACATTTTGTTTTGTTTTTGACATATGATTTGACATTTGATGTATTTTTTGTTTTGCTCGCAGACTAGATCGAATAATTGCGATAGCCGCGCTTACTAGCGTCGTAGTCTTCAACTTCACGTTGGCGTTTTCGTTGCATTTGTTCGGATTTACACCCGTGTCGCGCCTAATGAAGTTTTTACACCAATGTCGCGCCTAAAGAAGTTTTACTTCAAAATCGCATTTGAAAATAGAGAATATATAATAAGGCGCCTGATGGAAGCTTAGATTATTTACAACGGCTTTGTGCATTTATTTGTTATATCTCATGTAACTTTTTGAATGTTTGTGCAAAATATATAGAATATTTAATAAATTTGTTCAAATTCAAATTGTTAATAATATTGCCTAATATTATAAAATCCTACAGCCACTCGGTATACTCCAAAATTGCATCCAAACACCCCTGAATTATTTTTAAAAAAATATTTTGATCCTTTATATCTTGGTTTTGTTTTAACAATTTTCCTCAACAAATGTATTAATCAATTGTTACTATTTGTTAATATTTATTTTAAATAGTTTAAACAATAAATAAAATGCATGTTTGATTAATATTTGACTCATAATCAAATTACGTTTGCGGAAATTAGGTCACAATGCAAAATTCGGACGTAATGAATACGAAATTTATTTATGCAAAATTCACTTCCACGAATAATAATTTATGCAATATTTATTCATGCAATTTTGTGCATCGACCTTAGAGACCTCATTTTGACCCCAAAGACCCCATTTATAATAAAATGAATCATTAAAGTAAAAGTCTCAAAAAACAAACTCAGTTTTTGTAAAAAAAATCGAAGAAATTTTATGTGAATGTAATACATGATTTATTTACTAATCAATATTAATTCTAAGTAATAAAAATCATTTCATACACAAATAATTAAAAAATAATAACTTATTATTATAAACCGAAATTTTTCAAATATCACGAAAATATTTCCATCTATAATTTTATCAAATTTAAACTATTCCAGTGACTCATTTCATATAAAAAAATAAACAAATTTTTTACGAATGTACTTTTGGACTTTGCCTTTTTTTAAACAATCTATTGTATGCAAAAGTCGATTTTGTTAACAAAATCCAAATTGCATATTCATATTGCAATTTGCAAAAAACAATAAACAACATTCATCGATTTTAATTATGGAAAAAGTCATTTCTTTTCTAATAATAATAGTTGGATAAATTATTTATTTATTCGTGAATTTGTTTTGTAATATATAAATTAGTTTAATTAGTCTTTATTATTACTTCATTAGATTTTCATTAATAATAAAAATATTCACGTTTTTAATTCCTTCATTTTTTCTAATTTTTTAATAAACTTTATTATTTATTTATTTATTTTAATATTGTTTATCTTTTCATAATTCTTTTACATTTCTCATTATATTTATTTTCCGTTTAAACTTTTAAAACAGTTTAAAATTTCTCAACAAAAAATATTACTATACACTGTTTTTAAGTTCGATTATTTTGTTGTACCACTGGGCCTCCACTATCCCTACAATACAACAAATGCCATATATTGTTTTGTATACTATATATAGTACACAAATAAAACTACTTTAGAATTTAATCTGTGCCAAAATAATTAGAAAACCAATTTTTTAAAGTTCGATTATTTTTTGCGGACCACTGGGCCTCCACAATCCCTACAAATACAACAAATACAACAAATGTCATAAGGTCTCTGTATACTATATATAGTACACAAATAATTATAGATATAATAATTTAGAATCAAATCTGTGCCAAAACAATTAGAATACCATTTTTAAGCTCGATTATTTTTCCTAACCACTGGGCCTCCACCATCCCTACAATTACAAAAAATGCCATATAACATATAGAAATATTTGAGAATTAATTCCTTAGACAAAAAAAAAAACAAAAAATATTACTATACATTGTTTTTGAGTTCGATTATTTTGTTAGACCACTGGGCCTCCACCACCCCTACAATTACAACAAATGCCTTATAACATATAGAAAGTGATTGAGAATTACTTCCTTAGACAAAAAAACATAAAGTATTACTATACACTGTTTTTAAGTTCGATTATTTTGTTTGACCACTGGGCCTCCACCATCCCTACAATTACAACAAATGCCATATAACATATAGAAAGTGATTGAGGATTAAGTCCTTAAACAAAAAAAAAACAAAAATAATAATAATATAACAAAACAGTCCTTAGACAAATAAAAAATAATAATAGTTCGATTAGTTTATGAACCACTGGGCCTCCGCAATCCCTACAACTACAATATAGTGCTTTTTTGTACTATATATAGTACACAAATGAAACTACTTCAGAATCAAATCTGTGCCAAAAATAATTAGAATAACAATTTCCTAAGCTCGATTATTTTTTTCGAACCACTGGGCTTCCACCACCCCTACAATTACCACAAACGCCATATAACATATAGAAAGTGATTGAGAATTAATTTCTTAGACAAAAAAAAAAATAAAGTAATACTATGCACTGTTTTTGAGTTCGATTAGTTTACGAACCACTGGGCCTCCACCTTCCCTACAAATACAATATAGTGCTTTTTTGTACTATATATAGTACACAAATGAAACTACTTTAGAACCTAATCTGTGCCAAAAATAATTAGAACACCATTTTTTTAAGTTCGATTATTTTTGTAGGACCACTGGGCCTCCACCACCCCTACACAACAAATGAAAATTTCTTGGGAAAAATAAAAAAATTGCTAATTTTTTTCTACTCACGTGTCATAAGGCTTAGTTCCCCAATGTGGGCAGCACTGTTGACCAGCCAGGTCATGTTTAAGGACAAGGTATACCTCAGGACGGCGGCGACGTAGTAGGCAACCCAA
>NW_020539727.1:22367212-22446075 GCF_003426905.1 Ctenocephalides felis
CTGTTTATGTAATGGAGCACTTTTTCAATTTTTGTGAAAAAACTATTGAAAAATGCGAAAATGCCGCCAAGCTAAGCACAGTGTAAAGTGAAAATGTTGCACGGAATTATTTGCAAATGCGTTTAGACTGTGACTGTACGGGAGCAATTTTTCAATTTTGTGTAAATTAGGCAAATTTTTTATTTTTTTGAAATTGAATTTATGATTTACATTTGATTTGCATTTGAGATATAACAAGATAGCAAAAAATAATGAAGTTACTAGTTTGTAATGATATATTTGAAAACGTTTAAAATTTCTCGAATATTTCATTACGCACGGGAAATTCCAGCAATTTGCCTTAAGGCACGATGCCATACACCCCACTAATTTTCCAAAGTTTTGATGTTGGCTTTAAGCAAGAAATTGTTTAAAAAAATATTCTAAAATTCATACGTTTTATCTTTTTTTATTTTCCATAAAATATTTTTGTAATTTTGGATTAAAAATTCAAAAAATTACTCAGCCTAAGCACAGTCTAAGCGCCACTCTGGTACAAATGTTTACCCAAGTGCGTTTAGACTGTTTTTGTAATTGAGCACTTTCTCAATTTTGTGAGAAAACTGTTGAAAAATGCGAAAATGCCGCCAAGCTAAGCACAGTGTAAGTGAAAATGTCGCACAGAATTATTTGCAAATGCGTTTAGACTGTGACTGTACGGGAGCAATTTTTCAATTTTGTGTAAATTAGGCAACTATTTTTTTTGAAATTGAATTCGAAATGAAATGCCGATTGTTAATGTTCTGTAGATAATTGATTTATGATTTATGATTTACATTTGATTTGATCAGATATAACCATATAGCAAAAATAATAAAAGTTACAGTATTTGTAATAGTATATTTGAAAACGTTTAAAATTTCTCGAATATTTCATTACGGTACGGGTAGTTCGAGCAATTTGCCTTAAGGCACGATGCCATACACCACTAGTTTCTTACTTTTTCTGGAACATGACAATAGGATCTCGTTCCAAATCGCTCATATCGACGGTAGAGCCCTTAGTTTTGACATCAGGGTGCTTTTTAACCATTAGCCAACCTATGTGGGAGAAAAAGAAGCCTCTTTGGGAGTTGTGAGGATCTGCATCGGTGTCTGTGAATTTGTGGTGAACCCTAGAAAAAAAACAAGTTGGTAATTGGTAGACCAATGGGATTTAGATTGTGTGCCATCCAAAACTTCGGTGGCAAATGGATTTGTAAACTTTTGGTGGAACTTAGAAGAAAAACAAGATGGTAATTGACTGACCATCTAGTTTTGGACATCCTTGGTTAGTGAATCATTTTATATTTATTGGATGATCTTCCAAATTTTGGAAAATAGTCCTTTATTACCTGTGATCTCGGACCCATTCATAGATGTGATTCTGGAAGGCCAAGGTTTGGCAGATTGTCAAAAGGGTTCTCAATTTCCAGTCCGCCTTGTAGGCCCTATGGGCCCAAAGCCGATGCGCCCCTGCAGTTATTCCAACTGCTCCGAAACTTCCGATTACTAGAGCTAAAATTATAAAAAAATAATTAAGATATTAAAAAAGTTACTTAATTGTTCTGCAACTTTTACGCAACGAGTACGTAACATTTATGAAACTGTTCTGGGACACATTTACGAAACAGCTTTTGATCTATTGTAAATTTAAACCAACCTTTTCAAGAATCATTTCCGAAAAAATTACAAAATAGTATTACATTAATTTAAATAGGTATTACGTAACGATCACGTAACTTAAACGAAACAGAAATGAAAAATTCCTTAACGAAGCTCAAGAGAATATTTTTCACATTTCTTATAGATTTTAATTATATTACAAATTACTTTATATTACAAAGAAGTTACTTACTAGTTCTGTAAACTTTACGTAACAAGTACGTAACATTCATGAAACAGTTTTGGGACAAATTTACGAAACAGCTTTTGATCTATTGTAAATTTAAACCAAACGGTTTAAGAATGGTTTTTATCGTGTTTTGAGTAATTTTTGAGTATAACGAGTTGTTGTAGAGCATTTTGTTGTTAGACAATATTGTAGATTGTTGAAATTACAACAAATTTGCCGAATATTGTATTCAATTTGCACAAATAGTTTAAAAGTTATTAAATATTTTTAACTAATTATTGCGCGGTAAATTTGTATGCAATCCGGAAGAGTATTAAGTCGATATTAACAAAAAATGTTATTGAAGTTTTTAAAATGCTATTTTAAAGTATACCGAGTTGTCGTAGAGTATTTTGTTGTTAGACAATGTTATAGATTGTTGAATTTATAACAAATTTGCTGAATATCTCATTTATTTTGGACAAATATTTTAAAAGTTATTAATTTTTTTGTAACTAAATGCGCGTTGACTTTGCAAGCAATTGCTGGTGTGTTAAAAAGATTCTTACCAGATTTGTAGTTTTGGTTTTTAAATGCAATTTTAAAGTATACCGAGTTGTCGTAGAGCACTTTGTTGTTAAACAATATTGTAGATTGTTGAATTTACAACAAATTTGCTAAATATTTCATTTATTTTGCACAAATAATTTAAAAGGTATTAATTTTTTTGTAACTAAATGCGCGTTGACTTTGCAAGCAATTGCTGGTGTGTTAAAAAGATTCATACTAGATTTCTAGTTTTGGTTTTTAAATGCAATTTTAAAGTATACCGAGTTGTCGTAGAGCATTTTGGTGTTAGACAATATTGTAGATTGTTGAATTTACAATAAATTTGTTGAATTTTGCATTTATTTTGGACAAATATTTTAAAAGTTATTCATTTTTTTGCAAATAAATGCGCGTTGACTTTGCAAGCACTTGCTGGTTAAAAAGATTCTTGCTAGATTTCTAGTTTTGATTTTTAAATGCAATTTTAAAGTATACCGATTTGTCGTAGAGCATTTTGTTGTTAGACAATATTGTAGATTGTTGAATTTACAACAAATTTGCTGAATATTCCAATTATTTTGGGCAAATAGTTTAAAAGTTATTAAATATTTTGTAACTAAATGCGCATTGAATTTGTATGCAATCCAAGAATAATGTTAATACTAACAAAAATTGTTATTGAGTTTAAAACCGCAGATTTAGAGTATACCGAGTTGTAGTACATACTTTTAATATTTACAACAAATTTGCTGAATAATTTACGAAAAAGTTACAAAAGAGTATTATAATGATTCAAGTAACTATTACGTAACTTAAACGAAACAGATAAGAAAAATACTTTAACGAAGCTCAAGAGAAAATATTTCATATTTCTTATAGATTTTAATTATATGACAAATTTAAAAATTTTTACCTATGCATATGTTGTGTGAGACTGTTGTCAATAGCTAGGCACCGAACGCAACATGTGCGTTCCAGAACAAAAATTGATCGATTTATTCTATTTTGGCCCAAAAATGGTTTTATTTGATATTATACGAACAAAAAATTTTGGTACGAATAAAAATGTAAATTATTTTAGTTAGCAGTGATATATGGTGATAATACTCGCTAAATAGGTTTGAATCTGCGGAAAATGGGTTTGAATCAAAGGCGCAATATAGTTTTGTTAGGGCTTAAAGTGCATTTATTTATAATATCTCTTGTAACTTTTAAACTAAATGAGTAAAGTTTATAGAATGTTTGGCAGATTGTTCAAAATTGAATTGTTCAAAATATTGTCTAATATTGTTATGACCTACAGTAACTCAGTATACTCATAAATTTAATTTTTTATATTAATTAAATTTTATTTTGATCCAAGTCGACCCAATTTCTTTATAATATTACAATCAGTTCAGTACAGTTATATATCACTTGATTTAATATTAATTTGAAACTTATAAAATAATTTTATCTTTTACCAACTCATTCGGAATTTTATCTTTAATTTTTTTCGACTTTCACGATGACTTTTCAAAAATTTCGACAACACTTTTATTATTAACAATACAGGTCAATTGACCCCAATTATTTATGGTAGAGAATGATTTGGCTGAAATATCCAAAACATTTCGACTAATTTGACAAAGTCATTGTCGAACAAAAATAACAAAAAAAAATTAATAAACGGAACCAAAAAATTAGGTTCCGTTACAAGAAATTGGGAGGATGATTATATGATTTTTGGTGACTTCATTTTAAAAGTGGGCCAAAAACCGGGATACAAACCCATTTTAAAGTATACCGAGTTGCTGTAGGGTCTTATAATATTAGACAATATTATTAATAATTTAATTTTGTACAAATTTGCCAACTGTCCGTCAAAACTTTAAAAGTTACATGGGATATTATAAATAAACGCACTTCAAGCACAAGTAATATAATATTCGTTGTCAATTGCAATTTTAAAGTATACCGAGTTGCTGTACGGTCTTATAATATTAGACAATATTATTAATTATTAAATTTTAAACAAATTTGTCTAATACAGTATTTACATATCTCAACAGATTCAAAAGTTATGATTTATAATGTAAATATGTGTACCTCATTTTAAATCATCAAATAAATGTACCTCATTTTTTCCATCAATTTTACTTTCCTTTTAAATCTATTATATTGCAAAACGATTATCCATTTAATTTACATCATCCACGACAGTTGTAAAATTTTCTTTTTCATTATCCATTAAATTTATATAATTGTAAAATAGATAGTTAGTACTTAAATATTAGAAAGTCGAAAAGACGACGACATTCACCTTGAGGATTTAATTTGTCAGTAATTATTTTAAATATAAACTATTTGCAAGCAAATTATCGTAAACAAATAATTTATGATTGGAAATCTGCGAAAGGAATGAAGTTTTACTAGTCCCTTTGTACTATAAATAGTACTGTAAGTTTGAAATTGTGTAAATTTTATCTAGTTTCACCCTATCTAACTGAAAAGGAGTGGTTTTATATGAAATTTTTGAGTTATTTGACAAAAACCAAAAAAAAGTCCCATGAAGTTGTAAATTGTGATTTTATAGGTGCATTTATAATATCTCTTGTAACTTTTGAACCGTTTGCGCAAAGTGCATAAGATATTTAACAAATTTGTTGAAAATTAAATTATCTATGATGTTTTCTAATAATCTAATAATCTACAGCAACTCGGTATACTTTAAAATGGCATTAGAAAACCGAAAAGTAATTTAGAGACGTTAAAGGTACCACTGTTTGTAAAATAATTTGTAACTCTTTAAATAGTTAAGCAATATAAATAGTGTTTTCGGGAAATTTGTTCTAAATTGAATTATCTAACATATTCTCTAATATCATAAAGCCTTACAGCAACTTGGTATACTTTAAAATTCTATTAGAAACTACAAATGAACTGAAATGCATTTACTTCTTATAACGCCCACAAATCGTCAACGGCTTGAGTACATTTGTTGATAATTATATTATTTATAATATTTATATATATATTTATTTATATATATATATTTATATATATATATATATATACACGTATATATTTAATAATTTTTTCTACTTACTAAATAGTGAGGTAGTTAGTTGGGCCGCCGTGAAAACTAAATAAAATCCATACAAAGCTGCAATGTGTAAATAAATGAAGGCCAAAATATTTCTCCAAACTAATTTGTGGTGTGTGAATCTGAAATAGTAATGATAATATATATATATATATATATATATATATATATATATATATATATTTCATATAAAGTTTATAAATTATTTGCCAAAAACCAAAAAAATGTCCCAAATATTCTATTTTTCTGCTGTACTAATAAAAAATAGTCTCCCATACAAAATTTTTTAAACATAACGGCCAAAATTTTGTTTAAAAATTTATGGATAGATGATATCTTTTTATATTTGAAAAGATAAAACGGCCAAAACTTTCAAGGGATAAATATCTTTTACTGTATATAAACGTTCCTATAGAAATGTAGTAAATTTGATCGTTTATAAAAAAAATAACCTTAGAAATATAATAATTAACTATGAAGATACATATTTTCGACTTAAATTGTTAACTATTCCTCCAAATCCTGAAGATTTATTCATGCATAATGTATATTCTTAATGAATTAGTAAAAATTGGAAATTGAGAGTATTACTATTCGATGGCAAATTAAAAATGCTTCTAGAACAACTTTTTGAATCATCAAAATATCTGCAATAGTTTTCATAAAATTGCATTTTTACACTTTGCAAATTTTATAAGTTGTAAAAATCAATATGGATCTTGCGAAATCGAAATGTCTAAAAATGCAATATCTTGAAAACGCTTTGAGATATTTTAGAAATTCAAAAAGTCGCTTATATAACATTTTTAATTTGCCATCGAACTGTGTTAATCACGATTTGCTGTTTCAACTCTTTCACTAAAAGTGCAATATTAATTTGCATACTTATAGAGAAAGCATCAAATAACACAATCGGTAATGAAAAATAACCGTAAAAATATAATAATTAACTATAAAGATACATTCTATTGACTTGCATTTTTAACTATTTCTTGAAATCCTGAAGATTTATATATGCATTATGTATATTCTTGATGAATTAATAAAAATTGGAAATCAAGAGTATTACTATTCGATGGCAAATTAAAAATGTTATTAGAACAACTTTTTGAATCACCAAAATATCTGCAATAGTTTTTATAAAATTGCATTTTTACACTTTGCAAATTTTATAAGTTGTAAAAAATCAATATGGATCATGCGAAATCGAAATATTTAAAAATGCAATATCTCGAGAACGCTTTGAGATATTTTAGAAATTCAAAAAGTCGCTTATATAATACTTTTAATTTGCCATCGAACTGTGGTACTTACTATTTGCTGTTTTAACTCTTTCACTAAAAGTGCAAAATTAATTTGCATACTCATATAGAAAGCATCAAATAACACAATCGGTAATAATAAATTAACTTTAAAAATATATTAACTGACTAGTAATATAATAGTATCGACTTGCATTGTTAACAATTTTACCAGATCCTTGAAATTTATATATGTAGAAAGTATATTCTCGATGAACTGTCTAACTGAAAGGGGTGGTTTCATATGAAATTTTTGAGTAATTTGACAAAAACCAAAAAAATGTCCCAAGTTTTCTATATTTATTGCTTAAGAATAAAATATCGAATTCAAAGTCGTTTTATTTAAAACTTTTATATAGAAGTGTATAAAATTGTTCTCTAGGAAATGTTGTAAATTTTATGTAGTTCCACCCTATCTAACTAAAAAAGAGCGCTTTGATATAACATTTGTGAGTTATTTGACAAAAACCAAAAAAAGTCTATAATAATAATAACAATAATAATATATTATTAATATTATTATTGCTATTGTTATAAACGATTTCTAAAACTGAACTTTAGTTCAGCTTTCTTAAGAGAAATTTGCACACCATCCATCAATCAAAGAGTTGAGTTTAATAGCTTTTCACTTTTCTTTGGGAATTTCACTTTCAAATCGTCTTTAGGATATAAAATAATATATAAATATATATATATATATATATATATATATATATATATATATATATATATATATATATATATATATAAATATATATATATATATATATATATAAAAGAGGATCGCTTAAGTTAGAACACTTATAATAACTCAGGAACGGCTGAACCGATTTAGATGAAAATTGGCAGGAAGGTAGTTTAGAACCAGGAAAAACATATGTAATACTTTTTATCCCGTTTTTCATTCTAATTCGAAATTAATTATTTATAAACTATCCATGTAGTTTATTCAATCTATGATTCTATCAATGATTTCATCCATGACATTTACTTTCAATGGTCAACTGTCATCCGCCATTCGGTGTTTCTGTTTTGATACAAATATATTAACGTGCATTTTTTAATCATTACTTTTTGGAAAATTATTACGTGAATAATATAAATATTTTAATCACCATGGAAAATTATTACGAAGTGGCAAATAAATTAATTCTTAATAATAGCATGCGATGCCAGATGGACGATTGGGAAATTTATTTCTTGAAAATGGGAACGTGATTATTTATATACTTAGGTATTTATATATATATTTGTTTATACGTATTTAAATAGAGTATTTGAGGTGTTTATATTCTATATATCAGCAATAAGTATAATCATCAACAAATTAATAAAAAAATAATATTTTGAAATATAGTTTCTTAACATAACCTCAAAATTTGCAATAAAAATGTAAATAGTTATATATTAATTGTTGTTAATTTAAAATTTCTTTGTACATATCTTATAAAATGTTTTAGGTGTTTACAACTAATTGATATATAAATATTATCAGCAAATGTGCTTTGATTGGACAATAAAGAGTCCTAATTGAAATTACTCGACTACCATGTTTTATATATAGTGATAGAATATTAGTTCTTTGTTCTATATATATATATATATATATATATATATATATAAATTTATAAATTTGGAATAGATCAAGGGGACATTTTGTCAAATAACTTATTTCCAGTTATAATTTCCCAGAATTTATCGAAGAATGGATAGTAATATTTGAAGGTCCGGGGTTAAATGTTCCATACCGAAGTGTTCAAAATCAGTAAAGTTAAGCATTGTCTAACAACAATATAAAAGATGTATAACTAAATGAAACTAAAGGGAAAAAGATGTATAACCAGCTATAACCTTGATTCTTATGACTTTGCTATTGGGCGATAAATGGTAATCTTTGAAAACCCATAGTAAAAGTATTTTCTTCCGTTGCTAGTTTTTCAGCATTAGTTAAAAATGTAATTATTCTGTAAAATACCTTTAAAATTAAAATAAGACATTAAACCTTTTTGCCACCTAGCTGTTCCAAGTTTTTTCATAAAGAATTTTTGTAACACTTCAAAAAAAGCACGTTTCTACAATGATGAAGTAGCTGGCAGTTTTACTGAACGTAGTCAGATAATTGTTCGGTCAAAATGTGTTATTTGTTGTGATATAATTGTTATGGTTTTCACAATACAGTTTATATTTTCTCAAAGTCAAATTGGACCTTTGTGCCTCGCCCTGCTCTACATATATACTTATTATTAAATTTACTTCAAGTCATCGAATGTTAATTGAATTTTTTAAAAAGCAGGTTGAAGAAGAAATACTTAATTCATTTTCTATCTCTCCTCGCAGAAATTTGAAAATTTTGTATAAGTTCAGTAGTATTATTTACAATTATACACAAAATCGAGAATCGAAAAAGAATCTGAAAAACTTGAAACGCAATCAATAAGTCGAAAGACCAAAAAAGACTTTGATGGATTATACTATGTTTTCTATAGAAAGTGTATAAAACTTGCAGTTTGATTGTATTGACAAAATATAGGCAAACTAATGGGGTTTATTGTTTTTATAATACCTCATTGTATTATATTGCATTAAAACAACTCATCCTTATACACTTAAAGTATTAATATTGTTGATTCTCTGGAAATTGTTTAGAATATACCTTACTTAGCAAAACAACGTCAGCTAGCATATTTATAAATATATTATTTTATTTACAGATCTATTTTGGGGAAACAACGAAATTTGTGCAAAATGCTCTGCAGAATTTGGCAAATTAAGGTAAGATTTTTATTATAATTATATATATACAAATATATATATATATATATATATATATATATATATATATATATATATATATGAGTAAGTTCTTCAAGGGCATACATCAAATAAAAGGCAAAGATTTAGAAGTTAATCTTTAATTTTTCCAAACGTTTCGACATAGTATTTTATGTCATCATCAGTGGATCTACAGAATGAATATTGAAAAATTAATATAAACTAGGAAAAAAATGACAGAAATTGGAAAAAGAACTATAGATATAAGTAATATAATTATAACAATAACAATAATACTTAACAGATAGATAAACAAGAGAAATGAAAAGTAAAAAGAAATATATACAAACATACAATATAAAATATATACATAATATATTTGCGTACATAAAATATATGCGTAATATATATACATAAATATACACACAAACATGTATATATGACAAACACATACACATATACATATATACATACGAATAATACGCATATATAAACATATACATACGGACATGTACATATGTATACACCTAAGTCTGTTTTTACACGGAGATTGGTTCCAGAAGAAGCCGTGTACAATTTTTCAAATTTCATTCTGTAGATCCACTGATGATGACATAAAATACTATGTCGAACCGTTTGGAAAAATTAAAGATTAACTTCTAAATCTTTGCCTTTTATTTGATGTATGCCCTTGAAGAACTTACTCATATTTCTCAACATCAAAACTAACTTCTTTAACATATATATATATATATATATATATATATATATATATATATATATATATATATATATATACATATATAATTTCGTATATTTACATTTACAAATTTCCAAACAATTATCTTCTATCTCACCTGTAACTTTTTTCTGCGGATTTTTAAAATTTGTCTGTTGATGTTGCAAAGTTGTTGTTGATGTTGTCGATAATTTATTGGTCTGTTTGTTGCTTAAAAGTTGCTGTTGTTGTTGTTTTTGGTCTTGATTGTGACTTAGGGCTGTTTCTGCTGTTAAAAACAACCCTGCCGATGTTCCTAGGAGATTTGGAGCCATCTGTAGAGGAAAAATTTATATTATTTTGGTAAAAGTTTGATAAAAGTTATAAATAAGCAAAAAGATATTAATATTTTAGTAAAAGTTTGATAAAAGTTATAAATATGTAAGGAATTTAGTTATTGTTACGTAACATGTATGACGTGGTTGTTACGTAACCTAGAAGACACACGTGTGTTACTAGTTTGTTGCAAAGGTTTCGTTTTTGTTACTTTAAGGGTGAATTTTAGACTTTATTAGAATGAAATATATTTTATTTTAATTAAGACGTTTGTTGGGAAAGTTTTGAAAAAAAAATTATAATTTATTATTACAATTTTAAATTATTAATAACAATTTTAAATTATTAATAACAATTTAAAATTATTAATAACGAAAATAATAATATTTTGGTAAAAGTTTGATAATAGTTATAAATATGTAAGGAATTTAGTTATTGTTACGTAACATGTGTAACGTGGTTGGTACGTAACCTAGAAGACACATAAGAGTTACTAGTTTGTTGCAACGGTTTCGTTTTTGTTACGTTAAGGATAAATTTTTTATTTTATTTGAATGGAATGTATATTTTTTTAATTAAGACGTTTGTATGATGTTTTTTAGGAAAGTTTTAATAGAATTTGAATCTTATTAGTATGAATTTAAAGCATTTTGTACCAAAATCTTAAAATTCTTGTATATAAAAATATATAGCTTGAAAATTATGAATTTCTTCTATTGTGGTTAAAAATGTATCAATTTTAGTATTTGTTGTCATAATAGACATATATACAAAAATACTATATTAGATTTTGAAACAATTTTGGCAAAAATTAAAGAAATTGTGTAAGTTTTTGTACGGAATATTAATTGTATTAAGAGTTAGGCTGATTTTTTTTTGCAATAACGTGAATTTCTACCAATTTGGTTAAAGATTTATCAATTTTATAATTTGTTGAGTTAGTACACATACACGAAATTGCTATAATAATTTTTTAATCTATTTTGAAACAAGTTGAAGAAAATCTGTAGGTTTTTGTGTGCAAAATACTAAAATTTTACTAAATCTCAAAGTTACTCGTTGATTTGTTTGCTAGTTGTTAACAATTTAATTATTAACAAGTTAATTTCTTCTAATTTGTTTGAAAATTTTATCATTTTAGTATTTGTTGTCATAGTACACATACACAAATATACTATATCCGATTTTGAATCAAATCTGACACAAATTGAAAAAAATAAATCGGTTTTTGTATAGGAAATACAAAATATTTAAGTAATATCAAAGTTACTCATAGATTTTCTTGTAATTTGTTAACAAAAACGTGAATTTCTACCAAAGTATATAAAAATTTCACAATTTTAGTATTTGTTGTCATAGTAGACATATACAAAAATACTATATTAAATTTGCAATCAATCCTGATACAAATTGCAGAAAATATGTAGGTTATTGTGTGCAAAATACTAAAATTTTACTTAATCTCAAAGTTACTTGCAGATTTTTTTGTAACTTGTTAACAAAAACGTGAATTTATTCCAAAATATATAAAAATTTTGCAATTTTAGTATTTGTGGTCATAGTAGATATATACAAAAATACTATATTAGATTTGCAATAAATTTTGGCAAAAATTAAAGAAATTGTGCAAGTTTTTGTACGAAATATTAATTGTATTAAGTTACGCTGATTTGTTTGCAAGTTGTTAACAATAACGTGAATTTCTTCCAAAGTATATAAAAATTTCACAATTTTAGTATTTGTTGTCATAGTAGACATATACAAAAATACTATATTAGATTTTCAAACAATTCTGACACAAATTGAAAGAAATATGTAGGTTTTTGGGTGCAAAATGTTAAAATTTTTGCTTAACTCTATGATTTTCTTGTAATTTGTTAATAAAAACGTGAATTTCTTCCAAAGTATATAAAAATAAATGAATTTTGGTATTTGTTTTTATAATACAGATATTTTGGAATAATTAGTGTAAGTTTAAAATATTTGTATTCAAAATTGAGGACACCAAACAGATTATTGTGCAAAAAACTTAAAATATTTTATCTAACACGAACCATAAGTTTATATTAATTTTATTCAGTCTTTAATTTATATATAGATACATATATAATAAGTGCAAATTCACATAATTTTGTACTAAATTATTATTTGTTATATTTTTAAAAATTCTTGAAAGCCTTCGATGTCAAACTTCAAGAAATAATGAAAAGTAGTTTCTATACAAAGTGTAATGACTCCAAAACCACAAAGTTTTTGTTCGGCGTGAAAGAACAATTATTCGTCTTTCTTCTTAAAATAAACCACAAAAGTGACAAAATAGAAAATAGTGTGATTTATTTGGGTATTTACGTGTATATATATATATATATATATATATATATATATATACTAGATGACCCGACAAAAGTTGTCGTCAGAAGGTACAATATTACCTTAGACTTTTTCACTCAAAATAATTGCTTCAATAATGTTGCCCATAATTTTTATAATTTCGTACTATATTTTAACTAGCTTTTAGTAATTTTAATATCTAAATTAGATTTTTCTCACTAATAATTCAATTTAAATTATTACTTAAGTTCATATTTGAAGTGAATTAATTTTACAAATCCTGTTCACATGTGCTCTTTTCAACTTACGATCAACAAAATTATTGCAGTAAATAGAGAGGAAAAGAACGTGTGCCCTGCGAATTTTTTTACTGTGCTCCAATTTGCTTGATATTTTAGGAATATGTTAATCTTAATCTTAAGTTCAGAAGTGAAAACAATTTGCATTCCTTCATCACCCATCGCATTAATTGGATTATAACTTTTTTAATTCTGATCTTATCAGAACTTGTAATATACTATTTTAAAGGTAATTAAATGAGCTACAACTTTCTCTATCATAGATTTTACCCTAACTTCTCTTATTTTGAAACGGCGAAGGGTTAAAGGGCTCGAAGGACACTCTGGTTGGACAGCCGCGCACTCTTTAAACAATCATAACTCTATCAATATTTGTGTAACAGAAAAATAATAAAAAGCAATAATTAGTCAGAAAAAAACCTTGAATTTTTATCTATATATCTTTAGACGTATCTTTCATTCTTTCAAAGATATAATAATGAGAAATTGGTTGCTTTTTTAAATAGATTTTTTATCATGAAATCATGAGTTTTTTGAAAATCGTTTGTGCTAAAGTTTATGGTATTTTCTAGAATCCATCGAGATCTCTTAAACCAAGTTAATTCTAGATGGAATGCGATTATTTTTAATTTTGGTGGAAATGGCACTCATAAACTATTTGATCTAAATGGAATAAAAACATTGTATGCGTCTTTTATTTGCATGATAGCTCACTCATTTTACACGCAGATGTACTCATTTTGTAGCTTATTTTGAGCACTATAAAAACCCATTTACATATCTAGCTTAATATTGTTTCTAGAACACTTTGTAAAACACCGATTTATTAAGATTTTAATTTATATAATTTTGATCATTATATAATTTTTGCTAAAAGGTATATTTTTGAAGATATTAGCAAAAAACGATGAAAAACGCACAAGAGAAACGAATTTTCAGCATTAATTTTGGATATTAATAATCATTTTTCTCTTATAATTAGTTCTTTTATCGATATCGATGAAAAGAAATGTTATTTTGTTGGGAAAGGGCAAAAGAGTCAAAATTATTTTCAATTTTGAACTTGAGAGTAAGATAAACCTAATTTCAAAATTTCATGCAAATTGGAGCACAGTAAAAAAATTCAGACACAAAACGCTCCATTGTCTTGAGTAAATATTTCGTATCCAATGCCTAACATATGAATTTTTGACACAATGAAACTTCTAAATAATTTTTTCGATAAGTAAATTATTTTTGTATTGTGATTTAGTAAAGTAAGGCAAAACACGACTGCATTAGTTAAAAAATAATAATTTGTCAAATTGAATTATAGGCTTAGTTTGATGTGCAATCACTGTCAGACACATGTTGACTGTATATCTTATATTATTTTAATTTTTGGCACATCTCAGCTGCTTTTCGGCAATAATAATGTAGACATTATATTTTTCTTATTCATAATGCTAAATATATTATATTTTAATCTTATCTTAGCCTATAAGTGAATAGAAATGTTTGGTAAATGACAGTCTTCATTTGTTTTTAATGTCAAACAATGCCTCAAATATTTTCAAAGTCAAACGATGACAAGCGTTTTTTTGTAATTTTTTCCGTTTATTTATACAATCTGACTATATTTCTATGAATCAAAAAAACCTAGAAAATTCTTTTAACAAACTTCAGGAAGATTTATGAAAATCCGAAGGAGGATTAACCTTTCGTACGCCATTACAGAAGAATTTTACATATAAGATATGTAATTTATTATAAATATTTTTCTTATTTGACCGGACTATTATCAGTATTATAGAGAAATTATCCTAGAATCTTCTCTTACTAAGGTCAATGTGAATTTTGTTCCGTTGCACTTGAAGCGAATGCACTTGAATCGAAAACGGCACTTTCTATTCTCCTTCTAAATACACACAACAATACACACACACACACTAATCACTTGCGAAACGAAAATTGCAACTAGACGAAATAACAGTACCAATAATAATATTGTATTGTTTGTATTTAAAAATAAAATGAATGACTATTTTTGTTTTTAAAATGTTTATAACAATAATATTTTTGTTTATAAGTATATAAATGTTGCTCAAATGTTTTTATTCCCGTTTAAAACGTTTGCGGAAGTAAACAGAAAATATGATATTACTTTAATATATATATATATATATATATATATAAATTTGATCTTGATTTATTTTATTTATTTATTTATTTATTTCACAAGCCGTCGGTATAATAATAATAAGGTTCAAGTCAATATTTTATAGGTTTAACATAATTTAATTAATTATTAGCTATTTTATTACTCATTTATTTATTATTTAATTTATTTACTATAAACATATTTATATTTAGTTAATTTTAATTATTTTTAAATATAACTAGTTTGTTTGTTGCAAGTATTTTTTAAAAAAATTCAATAAGTATTTTAATAATCTTTACAATACTTCTATTCTATTTATAATAATTATATTTAGTTTATAAAATTTATTTACATATGATTTTCAGTATTAATAAATTAATTTTTAATTAGATAAATCTGAGTATTGGTATAACTTTGCTTTTTAAATTTTAGGAGTTTATATGAACTTGTTGTAAATTTTATCTTGTTTCTGCTAAGCTCATTAAAAAAAAGTATCTGGAAATAATTTTTTTAGTTATTTAAATAATTGTAAAAAAAATGTCCCGAATATTCTATTGTAAACTAGTACACTACATAAAACTTATATCAATATAACTGATTTCAAATTTATTTTATGCAAAAATTTTATATCAAATTATATAAAACTGTTTATATAGATTTATTGTAAATTTTTCTAATTTCTGCTAAAATGACTTAGAAATAGTGCACAATGCTAAGTTTTTGAGATATTTAAAAAAATGCAGAAAAATGTCCGGAAATTCTATAGTAAACTTGTATAAAACATGGAACCGATTTCAAACTCGTTTTATTCAAAATTTTCATATCGGCTTGTATAAAACCGTTTATGTAGATTTGTTTTAAATTTTATCTAGTTTCAACTAAGCTAATGAATAGAAAGAGTGTCCCAGACAAAAATTTCAAGTTATTTTAAAAAATGTAAAAAAAATTCTCGAATATTTTGTTGCAAACTACACTACATGAAACCGAGATCAAACTTGTCCTATTAATATAAAACTAATTTCAAACTTATTTAAAATTTTGATATCAAATTATATAAAACTATTTATACAGATTTATTGTAAATTTTATCTAGTTTTTGTCAAGCTAACTAAAAAAAAAGTATCCCGGACAAAAATTTCCAGTGATTTAAATAATTGTAGAAAAATTTCTCAAATATTATATTGCAAACTTGTAGGATCATTAAAAAAAATTAAATCTGTTATGATATCATATAACAAATTAAGAAAAATAATATTATTATATTGTGAAAATTATTATTACTGTCGTTATAAATTATTGATACATGTCAATATTGACATATGTCAATGATGCGTCCAAAAGACCTTGCAGAAAAGTTGAATTTCGATTGCAATATTTATATTTGTTAAACAATTGATTTTATTTAAACAATATTGCTTAATGTAAATATTTTGATGTACAAAATTTAATTATATATTAGAAATAATTATTATTTTATTATCATATGCAAAAATGAACAATTTTAATTAAATTATCAGGCTGTTGAAATTTTTATGTATTTCTTTAAGTCTAAGTCTAAATTTAATTATATTTCTGCAAAATTTGTATAAATTTAAATTATTTTGGGTAGTTAACATAAAAAAAATGATTTTGGGTAGTTCTTGAGTCCTAGATCAAATCAGTATACTTAATGTATATTTAAAAAATAAAAACTTTCATTAATGTTCTAAAAATTTTATAATTTTTATAATTTTTTCTACCCAATGTCATCAACAATTTTAATGATAATTTCCCAATATTTTTGTCGGCTTAAATAAATTTAAACAAATTAAACAAATGAACTTTAAAATATGCAATTACCATAAACAAACATTTATATATTAGTAAATATAAATTAGAAAACGTCCTTCGATTTTAAATACTTATCATTTTCAAAATCGTCTACTTATTGTAATGACATAAATAATTTAGAGAAAGAATTTTTGTTGGTATTTTTAGATGACAAATTCACCTGGGGGAATAAAACTTGATCTGAAATAATTTTTGAGTAAACCGAGTTGTTGTAGGGCATAATGATGTTAGACAATATTGTAGATTATTTAATTTTAAACAAATTTGTCGAATATTTCATTAAAATCGTTTAAAAGTTACAAAATATTTAACAAGTAAATGCACGTAGTTGCAAATTTAATTAGCATATGTACATTTTTTATCTGAAATAATTTTTGAGTAGACAGAGTTGTTGTAGGGCATAATGATGTTAAACAATATTGTAGATTATTCAATTTCGAACAAATTTGTCGAATATTTTATTTAAATCGAACAAACCGTTTGAAAGTTATAAAATATTTAACATGTAAATGCATGTAGTTGCAAATTTATTTAGCATAAGGATATTTTTTCAGATTTTTATGTGTAATTTTTATTCCAATTGAGTCAGAGTATAATGATGTTAGACAATATAGTAGATTATTCAATTTTAAACAAATTTGTCGAATATTTCATTTAAATCAAACAAACCTTTTAGAAGTTACAAAATATTTAATAAGTACATGCACGTAGTTGCAAATTTTATTAGCATAAGGACATTTTTTTTTATTTTTATGTGTAACTTTTTTTCCAATTGATACAGAATTTTTTTTGTAAATTTTTGAAATTTAAATGAAATTAACTTCAAATGTTGTAAACTGGGTTAGTAAAATTTCATACGATACAAATACAAAATACACAAAAATGCAAAACAAACATTTTATATAAGAAACCTCAAGAATTTATGGGCTAAAATAATTTATAATATTTTTATTTTATTTTATATATATAAATTTTAAATTCTATAAGAATTATTAAAGTAATTTAATATTTTAAATAATATTTAAAAATAATCTTTAATAAATTTTTATCATATCATATTCAGACGTCTCCTATTCATATTTCTCAGTAAGCAAATTTGATTACTTGTACAAAAAAGCTCTGCACGTGTTTTTAGTATAAAAATCAAGGTTATTTTAAATATTTAGTACTAAATAAAATTGTAAAAATATTAAATATTATATATTTTTAATAAAAACCTAACTTTTCGGGGTTTGAAAACATAAAAAAGTGCTTTTAAAATGCTTAATGTGCAAAATGTACTTGGATCGAATAACTGGTAAAAACTCGAAATTTAAATCAAAATTTTGTTTTTTGAGTTTTTAGTAAATTAGTATATACACTAGTTGATATTATATCTCAGGTACAACTTTGTAGTATTATTATTTAATTCTTTATAAAATTTGATAAAACCAAATTGTAAAATCACTTAAAATGTTTTACTGAACCGAGATTTTTGTACAAAATTTTGTTTTGTGTTGTAATTAATTTAACTAATTTAATTTAAAATATATACCATTTTGAAGTAAATTTTATCTACTTTTAAAAAAATGAACAACAACAAATTTTTCTACTTTCAAAAAAAGAACAAAATTGTTAAATCACTTTGTAACATTTTGAATTTTGTCCTCAACCGAGATTTTTAATACAAAATTTTGGTTTGTGTTGTAATTAATTTAACTAATTTAATTTAAAATATACACCTTTTTGAAGTAAATTTTATCAACTTTTAAAAAGATGAACAACAAATTTTTTTTCAAATATTAAAAAAAAAATACACATAAAAATCCAAAAAAATATCCTTATACTACTAGGTTAAACTTTGTACTTGGTTTAAACTTTTGTAATGTTTAAATATTATTTTTAAATATTTTAGTATTATAGTAGATAAATAAGATTTACATTATTTATTAGTGAATTTCATCTAGTTTTTGTACAGTTTACACAAAAAAAGTTTCAATTAGAAAAAAAGTTACACATGGAAATCCAAAAAAAAATTCTTATTCTACTTGAACAAATTTATGTTGGGTTTCAATTTTTATAAAGTTTAAATATAATTTTTTAATAATTCAACATTTTACTAAAAATATAAATTTACACTGTTCTTTAGTAAATTTTATCTAGTTTCCAAAAATTTCACACAAAAAATTCTATTTTAATTGGAAAAAAAGTTTTACAGGAAAATCTAAAAAAAAAATCCTTATTCTACTTGAACAATTTTATGTTGGGTTTTAACTTGTATGGTGTTAAATATTATTTTTCAATATTTAATCGTCAAATTTAATAAACTAAAAAGGCACTGTTTTTTAGTAAATTTTATCTAGTTTCTAAAAAATTAACACAAAAAATTCTGTTTCGATTAAAAAAAAAAGTTACACATGGAAATCCAAAAAAAAAATCCTTATTCTACTTGAACAAATTTTTTGTTAGGTTTCAACTCTTATAATGTTCAAATATTATTTTTCAGTATTGAATTATCAAATTTAATAAACTAAATAGGCACTGTTTTTTAGTAAATTTTATCCAGTTTTCAAAAATATTACCAAAAAAATAGGGGTTGATTTAAAAAAAATTATACAGAAAATTCTGAAAAATTGATCCGATGCCACTGCTAATTTTTTCATACGTTTTTTTTGAAAATAATATAAATTTTTGATATTTTTTAATAAAATAATGAATGATTTTTTTTAAAAACATATATATTAATAATTTTAAATCTCAACACACACACAATTTACTTTATAAATAAATTAAACAAAATAATTTAAATAAATACAAACCATAAATTTTAAATATATCAAGTTTTGCAAATATATTCATAATATACATTTGTATATATGCAAAAGTATGTCAAACCTTTCGTGTACAGTTATTCACATAATTACACTAAATTTTTTTACTAAAAACAGTAAAATTTTTACCGAAAAAAAGAAAAATTTAAATTTTCCGGGGAAAATCCACCCTAAACGGTGGAGACGCCTTGTAGAAAAACGCACAAGGGATGAGAAAATTTGTTTTACTCATTTTCAATTTAATTTTTAGAGTATACCGAGTTGCTGTATGGATTTATAATATTAGACAAATTTGTAGATAATTTAGTTGTGAATAATTTTTCTTAACACCTCATTCATGCGCATCGAGTGGTTTAGGTTTTATGAGCGCTTAAATAGAACTTGTACACTTTTGGGTTTGGACACGATTTTGAAGTATACAGAGTTGTTGTAGGGCTTTATAATGTAAGACAATATTCTAGATTATGGAATTTTGTATAAATTTGCTTAATATTTTATGAATATTGCTCAAACCGTTTAGGAGTTACAGCGGAATTTACCAAACAACTGCACCAATAAATGTGGAAATGCAAGTGCATTCGGCGCACTATAAATAGTACAACACAAATACAAATGTTGCATAAAATTTTGCACAAATCAGATTATAAAGAATTGTTTCATACAACCGTGTAACAAAAATTACAAAAAGTGCACACAATTTTTGCTAAAACCAAATTTTTTCACTCTTACCTTGAAGTCAAATCAGTATCCCTTTAAGCACTTTTAAAAACGCGAAAATCACTCGAAAAAATTCGCACACAAACCAAAAAATTTAGAAAAAACACTATATTTTCAAAAACTCGTAACAAATTTCAAATTTTTATAACAAAAAACGTTAATTTGTTTATTGTTAACGCCGCCGTGTTCTTGTCAACAATAAATGAAATTCTTGTCTTGTACTAGAGTTTTGTATGACTTCAAGTACCTCCACTTTCTTCCAATAATAAAGGGACATAATCAGACATTTACAGACTCGGGGAATTGTACCCGGCTCTGTGATTGGTTGCGGAAAACGCGACAGCCAATAACGTAACGGGGATCCGAGACACGAGTCAAAGTTTTTATGTATAGTACACCTTAGAAAATTACATACAGGTGTATTCGTGCTCACGTGTGCGTTGTCTTTGCGGTGATTGGTGCAGGTGAGTGAACTTGACCAATCAGGACACGAGTTTTGGGGACAAGAGTTTAGCAGTCAATGTTTGTAGCAAAATTTTATGCCAATTTTGTACAAGTACATTTTTGCACTTTTTTCAAAATAACTTTTACTACAAAAATTTTTTGACAAAACTGTTTTGATTAGCTGAAACTAGATAAAATTATTTAAACTTTTTGCTAATACAAGTTATATATTAGTTACACGAGTATAAAGCTACAAGCCCCAGAAATTGCTTGAATCAAATACAAATTTATGCTAAATTTTTAGTACATTTTTGCACATTTTTTAATATAACATTTTTTCAAATACCAAATTTGTTTTAGTATATAACATCTACATGAAATTTACTAATTACCTATATATTACACAAAAATTAGACTAGTAAAAATTATATAAAATAAGTACCTGCATAAATTTGTTTTTATTCATGATTTAAATATTTTTTTAAATTTTTTAAAATCAAATTTGAAATTTAAAATTTTAAATATCAATCACATTACACTAAAACTTTACAAGACTGACAAATTTACCACAATTTATCAGAAAATACGTAAATAACTACTATAATTCCTATATCATAATTTTCATATTGTATTTTTGCATTGACCATCAAAATTAGCTTTTACCAAATTTGTTTTAGTATATAATAACTACATAAAATTAACTACATAATTAGCTATATATTACACAAAAATTACACAAGTAAAAATAATATATAAAATCAGTACCTTGATAAATTTGTTTTTATTCATGTTTTAACTTTTTTTTTATCTATTTTTTTAAATTTTTTAATAAAATATGTTTTACATTACACTAAAACTTAACAAGACTGACAAATTTACCACAATTTATCAGAAAATACGTAAATAACTACTATAATTCCTTTATCATAATTTTTACATTGTATTTTTGCATTGACCATTAAAATTTGCATAGAATGTTTAAAAAAACGTTTTGTTGATAAAAATAATTTTATGAATCGATTTAGCATGTTTTATTTATTATTCAGAATGTTTGTAATTCAAGGAAAATGTTATCGTTAATTTTCTACGAATTTTTTTAGCTGGAAAAACATTAGTTTTCTTGGACGTAATAAAGGATTATTTATTTATTTATTTTGATTTTGTAAATATTTGTTTGATAAATATTTTTGTTTCTAGTACTTTTATTCAACGAATTTATTTATTTATCAACAAAATAACTTCAGGAATTTTTAGAAGTTTTTCAAAATATTGTTAGAAATTTTAGGCCAAAATTTAGGTTCATATAAACCATGAATTTCATATATAAATATTCCACAAAATCCAATTACTAATTTCCTAGGAATGACTAAGACATTTTTTTAAGAACATCGACACACATTTTTTAATTTTTGAACAGTCATTCAAAATTATAAACATAATTTCACATATACTTAATCGTTAGTAATAATTAGTAATTTGGAAAATGGAGCGACCGATAAAAAAATATAATTTCATAAAAAATATTAATTTTTTGTACATGTGTTGTTAGTAGAAATTATGAGGAATTTTATTAGCTTGAATTTGTACTAAAATAGTATTAAGTTGTTGTATATAGTTTTGGAGTTATAGAATTAAATGTAAAAAATGTCCTGCAGGATAATAAATATAAAACTAATAATCTAATTTTGAAAGCTATTTTTTTGCTATAAATATTAGTTTTGTAAACATTATATTGTATTGTATACATAAAGAATAGATAATTTTATCATCTTTAATTTGTACTAAAATAGAACTAAAGTGTTTTAGAACTAAATGTGAAAAAATGTCCTGCAAGTTAAGGTTAAATAATGAAGCACCACAGTACCGCAGGATTTGCAAATATTTTTTACAAATTTTGATTTTTAAGCTCAATTTTGAAGAATGAGTTTTGAGCTTATGAAATTTAAGTATTCAGAAGTATTTTGCAAAATTTTATTGTCTTTCATTTTTTCTAACATGTTTTTAACCTAGAATGACTAGATTTTGTGTTTTTAATTAAATTTCGAACAAATGTCCCTCATGTTTGCAAGATTTTTTTTACAAATTTTGAATTTCAAGCTCAATTTTGAAGAATGAGTTTTGAGTTTATGAAATTTAAGTATTCAGAAGTATTTTGCAAAATTGTATTGTCTTTAATTCTTTCTAACAGTTATTTGAGCTAAAGTTACTAAATTTCGTTTTATTAATTAAAATCAGAATAAATATCTTACGACACACTCTCTTTATGTATGTACTAATTGATGACGTTGAAATACTTATTGAAACTTTGTGAATTTTTTTTAGAACTTGTGGACGATTTTTATATAACAAATGTTCACAAAAAATTTAGATAACTTTATCTAGTTTCAGCAAGTTACAACATATTTTCAAAAAAAAAATCTGGTTGTTAGATATTTTTGCAAAAGGTGAAAAAATGCACAAATAAATTTTCAATTTGCAGTATGATAATTCTCAGACTCGAAGTAAATTATTTAAATATAGTTTCTTAGGAAAAGTTTTAGTAAATATTATGTAGATTTTTTTGGTATTCAATGAATCACACATAGTTCCCCAAATTTCTTCTAATGTTTATTAATTAAATTTACAAAACAAAGTGCAAGTAAATCACACATTCACCAAAATCGTTACAAATAAATATTCATAATAGAAAAAAACGTAAAAATGTACCATTGTTCACATCTAATTTTATAAACAAATTTCATTTTGGCACATGTGACTAATAAATGAATCTATTATGTTTACTATTGATTAAATTAATTAAATATTGAATAAATATCGATTTTATTTAAATTCTTGCATTAACGTCACATTATGTAAAAATTTTGTAAAGACAATTTTTCATACAATAGAAAATTTGTCATAGACTTCGATTGTGTGAACTGAATTAATATTTATGAGAACATGATGATACAAAATGCATTTTTATTACTCACCAATAGGCAGAAATGACTTGGGAATATTTTTAGAATTTAAATTAATCTTTTGTTGAATATTTGGTGTAATAAAAATGTATATTTTTGTATAAATTTGTATCAATATAAATTTTTAAAATATTTCTGTTTGTAGTGGGGGTAAATATTTTGGGGTATTTTTTTGAGAAAGTTTGTAATATTTCATTATTTTTCAAAGAAGCATTATAATTTTTTCATGTCATATCATAATAGACGTTTTGAAAAATATTTTGTCACATTTTCACTATAGTAGTGCAAACAGTACGACCTGAGGAGCTCCTTGAAAACACAAAGCCATTTACACATATCAAACATTATATGTTTGGGTACATTTTCTTACAAAGTTCGCTATATCTTAGTTTGTATAAAATGTATTACAAATTTAATAATTTTGCCACATTATCGACTTATTGAAGAGCAATTTGAATCAATTTCACCATTATCCTATAAAATTTGCGATCTGAAGAGCTCCTCAAAAATAACCATTTTTCCTATATAAGTAGCTCAGTAGTACCTTTGTCGACTTTCTAAATTTCTTCGGCAATGTCTTTCTTCCAATATAAGAGATTTATGATAATGGCACCTACAATCGATAATAATCGATAATCTATAGTCTATAATGGATAATCTATAGTCTATAATCAATATTTTTCCCTATAAGCTATAATAGCTGCAATCAGGAGAATTCTAGGACAGCTTTCACAAAATAGTTTATATTAATTTTTAGTGTCAATATTTTAGCAAAATTGAAAGTTTGCTGGTAAATAGCTTCGAGGTTTTTGTTTTCTATTTGATAAAATATTTATTGAAATAATTGCTAGTACTAGTGGTGTGCAAAATTGTCTGTTTGACAAAAAAAATACACAAAAAACACTATTTTGTACCTAAAAACATTGTTTGAGCTACTTGGATTTTCAAGGAGCTCTTCAGGACGTACCTTTTGTACTAGGATGTTGAAATTGAGTAAAATTATATTTTTAAGAGTCTAGAATAAAACATAATTTTAAAATTTGCAATATTTTTTATACAAACTGAGATATAGCCCACTTTGTAAAAAATGTACCCAAAAACGTATAGTTCGATATGTGTAAATTGAGTAGTGCTTTTAAGAAGCTCCTCAGGACGTACAGTTTGTCTTACAACTTTGAAAATGTGACAAAGTATTTTCTGATAAATATATTATGATGAAAAATTATAAAATCTTTATTATTATCATTATTAACTTTGTGAAAAAATGTGCCAAAGAATGCAATACACGATATGTATTAAACTTTTAAATAAAACGTGGTTTTGAGGAGCTCCTCAGGATGCACTTTACGTACTAAAGTAGTGAAAATGTGACAAATTATTCTTCAATAAGTCTATTATCATATGAAATGAAAAAAATTGCAATATTTTCAATAAAATACACCATTTTTCCATCTTTGTACAAGAAGTATCCTAAAACATCATTCTTGATTTAATAATCGACTTCAAGTTAAAATTTGTTTTTGAGAAGCTCATCAGGACGTACTTTCTATACTACTCTTATAAAACTGTGTTACATAATTTATTGATATGTTTGTTAAAAGCCTAAAAAATAAATTTGGGAAAAATTTGTATACAATTTGAAATATTACCAAAAATTCCCAAAAAGTACACAAAAATAATTTTGCTGGAGTATATACAAGAGTTGCAACAAGAGTATAGTTTGAGGAGCCCTTCAGGACCTAATTTTTGTATTAAAATCATAAAAATGTGTTATGTAATTCTTCAATACGTCTTTCAAAAGTACAAATAAAAAAACAGCTATTTTTTTACTTTTGACCTTATTTTTATCTCAAACAAATTATTTTACTAAAATCAATAATTACATCTTTTAATCTATATAATTAGTTTGCAGTTCAAAAAACAAATGTAAAATATTATTTCAAATTCATTTCACGATTAGAATTGCATAAATAATAATTAAACCAGTGACGTAGAACAAACAATACATAATATTTATAATAATTAAGCCATTGTTATTCAGAACAATAATTCAACTACGAACGATACATGAATCGATAAATTAATACATATTGAATATTCATAAAATCGATATTTAGTTATCAAAACAAGGTTATTATAATAATTGGTACTAATGCTAACATATTATAAAATGAAAACAAATTAAATTGTTTAATTATAACTGTAATTTGATATACAAAAAGTGATATGTTGGGAAATGCATTTTTTTGGAAAATTGTAAATATTTTGAGTTACACACAAAATTTTGTCAATTTTTTTATTTGTGCTTTTAAAAGGCATATTAAAGAATTTTGTAAAAAAATTTGGTAATTGTGGAATAAACAGTGCGGCCTGAAGAGCTCCTCAAACTATACTCATGTTGCAACTATTGTATTTACTCCAGCAATATTATATTTGTGTACTTTTAGGGAATTTTTGGTAATATCTCAAGTTGTGTACAAAATTTTACCAAATTAAATTTTTAGACTTTTAATAAACATAGCAAGGAATTATGTATCACAGTTTTATAAGAGTAGTATTAAAAGTATGCCCTGAAGAGCTCCTCAAAAACAAATTTTAATTTAAAGTCGAATACATATCAAGAATTGTGTTTTAGGATACTTCTAGTACAAAGATGGTAATATCTTATATTGTATTAAAAATATTGCAATTTTTTTCATTTCATATGATTATAGACTTATTGAAGAATAACTTGTCACATTTTCACTACTTTAGTACAAAAAGTGCCTCCTGAGAAGCTCTTCAAAACCACGTTTTATTTATAAGTTTAATGCATATCGTGTATTGTATTCTTTGGCACACTTTTTTACGAAGTTGTTTATAATCCATATATGATAAAAAATAATGAAAATTTTATAATTTTGCATCATAATATATTTATCACAGAATAATTTGTCACATTTTCAAAGTTGTAGTACAAACAGTGCGTCCTGAGGAGCTCCTTGAAAACACAATTCTATTTACCCATATCAAACCATACGTTTTTGGGTACATTTTTGGTGGGCTATATCTTAGTTTGTATAAAAAATATTGCAAATTTTAAAATTGTGTCTTATTATAGACATATTGAGAAATAATTTGTCTCAGTGTTACGATTCTAGTGCAAAAAGGACGTCCTGAAAAGCTTCTCAAACATACTCTTGCTTGCAACTATTGTATTTACTCCAGCAATATTACATTTGTGTACTTTATAGGAATTTTTGGTAATATCTCAAAATGTATGCAAAATTTTTCCAAATTTATTTTTTAGGCTTTTAATAAACATATCAGAAAATTATGCAACACAGTTTTATAAGAGTAGTGTAAAAAGTACGTCCTGAAGAGCTTCTCAAAAACAAATTTTAATTTAGAGTCGAATACATATCAAGAATGATGTTTTAGAGTACTTCTTGTACAAAGCTAGTACTATCGTGTATTGCATCAAAAATATTGCAATTTTTTTCATTTCATATGATGATAGACTTATTAAAGAATAATTTGTCACATTTTCACTACTTTAGTACAAAAAGTACGTCCTGAAGAGCTCCTCAAACTTTACCCTTGTTGCAACTATTGTATGTGCTCAGGCAATATTATATTTGTGTACTTTTTGGGAATTTTTGGTAGTAATTCAAGTTGTATACAAAATTTTTCCAAATTTATTTTTTAGGCTTTTAATAAACATATAAAAAAAATATGTATCACAGTTTTATAAGAGTAGTATAAGAAGTACGTTCTGAAGAGCTCCTTAAAAAGGACCTACAATAACTCTATATACTTATAAATTGCAATAAATTGTGAAAAACATTCAGTAAACAAACGAAGTACTCTATTTTTGTTATAGCACTTAATTTTATGAAACTTAATAAAAAAATGTGTTCCTTAATTAATGTAAAATTAAAAATGCAGGTCTAAAGATCAATGTGAACCAGAAATGACCGAAATAATATTTTTATTTTGTCAATGTCAACATTTACGAGAACAAAAATATTTATTATGAAACGTGGACGACTATTTGGGCACGTAAACCGAAAAGTTAATGACTTTTGGAAGTAATTTGTTTAAAAAAAAATGAATTAAATTATATTTCAACAAGTAATAAAAAAAACATTGTATATTTTATATTAACAATACTTCCGAAATGATGAAACAAATATATTTACTATATACAACTCAAAAATTGCATATTGCAAAATTTGATCAATTAATAATTTTAAAAAAATATTGAGGGCGCACCGTTTGTATTACAATTTTATAAATTTTACATAAAATACTTCAAAGTATCTACTATGGCAACAAATAATAAAATCAATGTGTTTTTGCCCGCAATTAAAAATATTAATAATAATTCCAAAAAAGTACCACTCTCCTCATACAATTTGCATAGTGATTTATTATAATTTTCTGAGGACGCAGTTTGTACTACAATTTTGTATTATATTTTACCC
The DNA here is from genome assembly GCF_003426905.1 of Ctenocephalides felis. Classification (NCBI taxonomy): domain Eukaryota; kingdom Metazoa; phylum Arthropoda; class Insecta; order Siphonaptera; family Pulicidae; genus Ctenocephalides; species Ctenocephalides felis. Next base: position 22,395,822 of record NW_020539727.1, read on the forward strand.
GATGTAAAATTGAATGAATTTACTTATGTGAATCATTTTAAATAAAGTTTTCTGATAAAAATTTCCGTCACATAATTTTAAAAGACGTCATATAGACATACGACAAAGTTTGCATATAAATTGCAAAAATTAAAGGAAGAACAGTTTTATGATAATTAGGACAAAGTTTGACGTAATTTAAATTAAGGTATAAAATATTTTGTACTATATATATAATTGTGTTTGAAGAGCTCTTCAGGATACACTATACAAAATTATTAAATAATTTGTGAAAATGGGTTGAATAAAAAATATGTGTAAAATTACAAAAGCAGGCCTAAAGACATTATTGTACTGAAGAATGAAATATCAAATTCAGAGTCGTTTTATATAAAATTTTCCAAAAACAAACTGTAAATTTTAAATTTTATTAATTTAATATATACTTATAAGTAAAGCATATTATAATTACAACACTGTAATACAAACGGTACGGCCTGAGGAGCCCTTTGAAAAATTAAATTAAAAAGATGAAACAATATGTGTTTCTAAAAGTGCTGCGTGGTACTTTACGCAAATTATTTATTTTATAGCAAATTTTCCAAAAACAAACTGTAAATTTTAAATTTATTAATTTATTAGATACTTACAAGTATAGCATATTAAAATTACAACACTGTAATACAAACGGTACGGCCTGAGGAGCCCTTTGAAAAGTCATTTTTTTAAGACTTCTAACTCTATATGTGTCTAAAATTCCTGCGCGGTACTTTACACAAATTATTTATTTTACGCGAATTTTTTAAAACAACATTATAATTTTATATTTTTTTTATTTAATAAATACTTATAAGTGTAACATATTGAAATTACAACACTGTAATACCAACAATACGTCCTGAAGAACTCTTTCAAATACTTATTTATTAATTTAACATACATACTCGTAACATGTATTTTACTTTGATATGGAAAATATTTAACATTACTATATAAAATCAATTATTAGTATCAGTATTTGTTGATATAATACATATACAAAAACATAAAAATCAAATTTTATCTATTTATACGGCTAAATACATCCTGCAAAACTTTCTAAACCTACCGAAGTACTTTTTGCATAATATCCAAATTATCATCCAAACTAACTACAAATGCAATTTTTTTTGTTTTGTACATTTTAATATATACATCAAAGTATATCATATTAAAATTACAACACTTTCCAGCAAACATTACGTCCTGGAGAGCTCTTCAAAACCCACAAATCCATATTAATGCTCTCGGTGAAGGTCCCGAATTTTCTATTTATTGCTACTAAAGAATGAAATATTGTCGAATTCAAAGTCGTTTTATTCAAAAATTTTATATCGGACTTTATATAACTGTTTTAATGAAAATATTGTAAATTATATCTAGTTTCACCCTATCTAATTTAAAAAGGGCGCTTTCATATAAAGTTTGCGAGTTATTTGACAAAAACTAAATAAATTATGTGATATTCCAACAGAAACACTAAAGAAAAGCAACTGCAATTCTTGGGATTTCTGACAAAAAATTCATAAGATTTTATTTTGAAGTAAGCAAAAATATAAGTAATACTAAATCAAAGTTTATTAACCTCATCAATTAAAATCAACCAAAAATCGATATTAATATCTATTTACTAACAATTTTGAGACCACCTAGGGTCACAATTTTTTTCTGGGTCATTAAACTGTCTAGTAAAACTAAATTTAGACATTTTACATGTCGTTAAAATAATTGATTGTCATATTTATAGACACGATAATATAATTTTTTTGTTTTTTTTTTTCGAAAGACATTTCGATGGACAGATGACACAATTTGGCCGAAGGCAAAATTGGTAATTTGATTTTGATTACACTTTAATTTAAGTAGTTTCAGGTAAAATACGAATTTTGCAATAAAGTATTTATATTTGTTTAAATATGTATGATAATTTATTTTGCTACCAAATTGCAAAAGTTGTACTTGGATACTAAAAATATTTTTTTAGATAAAAACAAATACTTCTGACTCTAGCCAAATATTATCTAGATAAAATAAAAATATATCAATTTCAGTATTTGTAGTTAAAATAGACATATTTAAGTATAATAATATATTATCTGTAATTAAATATAAATAATTTCCTTCTACATATTTGAAATTTCATTCCAACCTTTTTCCAATGAGAGAAAGTGTTGGATTCTCATTAGAATCATTTATTATTACTGAAGGCGATGCATTCATATAACTTTTGCAAAGTCATTGCAAATATATAATAATATATACATCTATATATATATATATATATATATATATATATATATATATATATATATTTGCCAAGACTTGAGAAAACATTAGAAATCTCTGTGTCAAGTTTCTGACCTTCACCGAGAGCATTAATATAGATTTGTGGGTTTTGAAGAGCTCTTCAGGACGTAATAATTGCTGGAAAGTATTGTAATTTTAATATATTATACTTTGATGTATATATTAAAATGTACAGAACAAAAAAATTTTGAATTTGTAGTTAGTTTGGAAGATAATTCGGATATTATGCAAAAAGTACTTCGGAAATGTATAGATAGGTTTAGGAAGCTCTGCAGGACGTATCGTTTGTATTACAGTGTTGTAATTTTAATATGTTATACTCACAAGTATCTATTAAATTTAAAAAATTTAAAATTTACAGTTTGTTTTTGGAAAATTTTGTATAAAATCAATAAATTGTGTACAGTACCACGCTGAAATTTTAGGCACATATAGAGTTAAGTCTTAAAAAAAATGACTTTTCAAAAAGCTCCTCAGGACTTATTTGTTTAAATATAGACTTGAAATTTTAATATGTTATTCTCAAATATGTCTATTATAACACCAATTACCAAAAATTGTTGTCCATATTTGATATAAAAAACAAATTATTATTCCTAACATGTCATCTTTAATAAACATCAAAAAAATTACTTTAAAATTACATAATGACTTTTAAAGAGATCTTCAGGACGTACATATTAAATTAATTGGTTGACATTTTTATATAATATAGCAAAATATGTCTATTATTAAAATAATTACAAAAATTGTTGATAAATTGGAAACATGCAAAATTAAAAATAATTTGTGTACTACATATTGAATTTTATTATAATATTAATAATGGGTTATTTGAAAAGCTCCTCAGGTCGTATTATTATTAAAAATCTGTTGAAATATTAATATGTTATACTTAAATATGTCTATTCTAATAACAAATACAAAAAATTAATGATACTTATCAAAACATTAGATATTATTAATAATTCCACAAAATTACCACTTTTTATATAGTGTACTTGCAATATTTTCTTATATAAATATCTTTATTTATGAAGGGCTCTTCAGGACGTATTTTATGAAATATGAATTTGAAATTTCAATATGTTATACTTAAATATGTCTATTATAACAACAAATACAAATATTAAAGATTTTTAAATTAAAATTTTAGTTATTATTAATAATTTCACAAAAGTACCAATTTTTATATAGTGTACTTGCAATAATTTCTTATACGAATATAACAATTTTTGAAAAGCTCTTCAGGACGTAATTTTTAAAATATGGACTTTAAATATTTATATTTTATACCTAAATATGTCTACTATAAGAACAAATAATAAAATTAACAAAATTTTAATTAAAATATTAGATTTTGATGATAATTATAAAGTACTACTTACTTCAATAATTTTTCATATTAATATAGTAACTTTTGAAAAGCTCTTCAGGACGTAGTTTTGTAAAAAAAGGTCTTAAAATTCCATTATGTAATACTTAAATATGTCTATTATTACAACAAATGCTAAAATTAACAACATTTTAATAAAAACATACAATATTCACAATAATTTCAGAAAAAAATCCACTTACTTCAATTACTTCTTATATTAATGAAGCAATTTCTGAAAAGCTCTTCAGGACGAAGTTTTCAAAATATGGACTTGAAACTTTTGTATATTATACTTAAATATGTCTACTATAACAACAAATAACAAAATTAACAAATTTTTAATTACAACATACAGTATTAACAATAATTTCAGAAAAATCCACTTATTTTAATAATTTCTTTTATTAATATAGTAACTTTTGAAAAGCTCTTCAGAACGTATTTTTTGAAACAATATTTTGAAATTTTAATATAATATTATACTTTAATATGTCTATTATAACAACAAATACAAAAATTAATTATAATTAATTAATTTTATTAAAAACATAGAATATTAATAATAATTTCAGAAAAAATCCACTTCAATAATTTCTTATAGTAATATAGCAATTTTTGAAAAGCTCTTCAGGACGTATTTTTTGAAACAATGTCTCGAAATTTTAATATGTTATACTTAAATATGTCTACTATAATAATAAATAATAAAATTAACAAAATTTTGATTAAAACATACAGTATTAACAATAATTTCAGCAAAATCCACTTATTTTTATAATTTCTTATATTAATGAAGCAATTTTTGAAAAGCTTTTCAGGACGCATTTTTTTAAATATAGACTTAAAATTTAAATATGTCATACATTAATATGTCTACTATCAGAGCAAATAATAAAATTAACAAAATTTTAATTTAAACATTAGATATTATTAATAAATTTCAGAAAAAACTACTTATTTCTATAATTTCTCATACATTTTTTTTAAAACTATTTTTGAAAACCCTTTCAGGTTGTATTTTTTTAAATAATTTCCTGAAATTACAATATGTTATACATGAATATGTATGATATAATAGTGAATAATAAAATTAACAAAATTTTAATTAAAACATTATATATTAACAATAACTCCAAAAAAATCCACTTATTTCTATAATTTCTCATATATTTTTTTTAGCTGTTTTTGAAAAGCTTTTCAGGACGTAATTTTTCAAATATGGTCTTAAAATTTTAATATGTCATACTTAAATATGTCTACTTTGATAACAAATACTGAAATTAAAAATAAATCAATCAAAACATTACTTTTTATTATAAAAACAACTAAAATTCAAATAATTTTGCATTCTTATTTCATAAAACAGTGTCTACATCTGAATTGTACAGAACGTACAAAAAGTATAAAACTAAACTTAATATTACAAATTATATAAAACATAATAATTTTGTTAATTTGTTATAAACAGATACTTTATATAAATTATAATATTTTATAAATAAATATTTTTCACATATTTTTCACAATTTTTAACATAATATATCATAAATAAATAAATTATATATGTTAATACTTTTTGCAATACTATTATACTAAATGTGGTGCTTTACTTATAATTTATGGTAAATTTTTAATATAAATAAATTAGTAGTAATATGATAAAATCATAATATATTTCTATTTTTATATTATTTAACTAATAATAAAAAAATCTTAGTACATTAGTTAAATTCAAATAAATTTAAAAACAAGTACTGGCATCTATAGATTCTTCGAATAATAAAAACACATTCTTCAAATTTTCTAAAGGTAGAATTTTTCTTTATTAATAATGACTATTGGCATTAAAAGTGTTTTTAAGGAATGAAATGTATGGTTTTATATTATTTCAAATTGTTGGAATTCAAAGTTTGTTGATTTTTTTACTATTTTAAATACAAAATGGAAAAATTCGCCGATATAGAAGCAATCACAATCATAGCAATGCATTTTGCAAATCAACAAACATTCAGGAGTATATATATATATATATATATATATATATATATATATATATGAATAGTTTCCATTAAATAAAAATAATTTACTTATGGAAATCTAGGAAGTGAAATGATAAAAAAAAACAATTTGATATCTTATCAAAATGTTTATTATCACTCTTATCATATATATAATTGACTATCAATGAACAGGTGTCAGGTGTTATTTATATATGTATATATATATATATATATATATATATATTTAAGTATAAAATAGTATAAAGTAGTACAAATTTATTTAAAATACAAAATAGTATATAACGTATGAATTTTTATAAAAATGTAGAAACAAGTATAAAATAGTATAAAAATTATATTAAAAAGAAAATAGTCTAATTTCTTTTAAAATTTAGCATACGTGTAAAAAAAAATTATATAAAATAGCATAAAAGTATTAAAAAAACCTCAAAATGCATAAAATAGTACAAAACTTTATGAAATAATATAAAATATCCTTAGTAAATTTCGTAAAAATAGTATAATATTCTTTTAAATTTTTATTTTTGGATTTAAATTATTTTAAACCTTGAAATGTATAAAATAGCACAAACATTTATCAAATAGTATTCAGTGTCATAAAATAGTATCAAATAGTATGAAGTAGTAAAAACTTACAAAACTGTATAAAATCGTATGAATTTTTATGCAAAATAGTACTAATAGTATGAATATTATAATAAGTTCAAAATAATATAAAAACTTGAAAAAAAAATTAAAATAGAAAATGAACTACATTAAGTGTTATTGAAAAAAAAAAATAAGAAAATATATTTATATAATAAACGAAAAAGAAAATAAGTATTTTTAAAAATGCAGAAATAGGTATAAAATAGTATAAAAATTATATCAAGTAAAAAAAAGTATAAATAAAAATTGAGAAATTTTAAAATTTTACATAAATGTGTATAAGAGTATTTAAAAAAATATAAAATAGTATAATATTGTTTAAAAAAATCTTGAAATGTATATAATAGTACAAGTACAAAATTTGTCAAATAGTTTGCCAGTAGTTGTCAAGTAGTAAAAACTTACAAAACAGTATTAAAACGTATGATTTTTTTTTGACGTGTATAAGATAGTACTAATATTCATAATATTATAATAATTATAAAATATTGAAGAAACTTGAAAAAAAAATATAAATAGAAAATGAATTACATGAAATATAATTGTTAACAAAATAATATTATTAAAAGCAAAATAAAATAGCCATTTTTTTTTAAAAAAAGTTAAAAATTAATCGTGGCTTAATATTACTTCAATTTGGGCTAAATATTATAATTTTGAGGCTAAAAATTATTTTCTAAAATTTAAATAGTAACAAATAATTGAATGCTATCGAATATAAAATAAAAATATTTATCATACACTAATCACTAATTATATATATATATATATATAAATAAATAATTTGTACTAAAAATAGTTCAACAATCTAATATGAGTCAGATTTTATCTGCATTTGGAAACCACTGTTTTCCATAGATTTCCACTAAATACTACACACATACTAAAACATATATACACATATATATGTATACATATACATATATATATATATATATATATATATATATATATATATCCATGTATATTAATTCGTTCCTTCGATTGACTCACAATAATTCAGTCGACAACAAAACGCGCACAAAGCCGGTTGTAACTCCTTTAAAATTAGTTTATTAGAAAAACCAATAAATAAATTAAAAATTTGACGATAACAAAAAATTGTTAAAATAGTAATAAACCGATAAAAAATTTAAAATAATTAGTTTAGATGACGGAAAACCGTAATTAAAATTGTTTTGTGGGAAATGTACGTGGGTAATTGTAATAAACAAATGACGGAATTCGTAGTAAAATTTGTAAAAAAAATGGTTTAAAATTGTTAAAAATTTGTGTAAATTTTGTAAAAGTGTTGGGGAAGTGTTTTTTTGTTAATTTATACAGGTAATATTTTTTTTTTTAATTTGGTCCAGTAAACATAGATTTTAATTTAGTCATATATATATATTTATAATTTAGACAATTTTCACCAATTTATTTAATCAAAAAATTATTATTATAATAATGAACAATTCCTGTATCACAAAAAAAAAATTGGAAAATGATTCCTCAACTAATTTATTTCTTTATTTTATTATCAAATTAGTCTAAATAGTATAAAATAGCTCTAAGCAGTTTAAAATAGCATGAAGTAGCACTAAATCGTACAAAATAGTACAAAATAGTATGAAATAGCGCCAAGGAGTACAAAATAGTTTTAAAATATTAATTAAATTAATTTAATAATTTTATTAATATAATAATTTTTAATTAATTTAGTAATTTTTTAAAACAAGTAAGTCCTAAATAAAATAAAATAGTACTAAGTAGTACAAATGGGTATGAAATAGCACAAAGTAGTACAAAATAGTATGAAATAGCACAAAGTAGTACGAAATAGTATAAAATGGCACAAAGTCGTACTAAATAGTATAAAATAGTACTAAGTGGTACTAATTAGTGTAAAATTGTATAAATATAACTTTTTCCCCAATTTTCTGCTAATGTCAACGACCGATTTGAAAAAAACATTTTTATTTATTTATTATTTGTTTAAATTTTTCCAATAAAGACAATAAAGTTTTAGAATTCAAAATATCAGATTCCAAAATTGTTTCGACTTTGTTGTTGCTATTTTAGAGCTATTGTTTAAGACTGTAATTAAATAATATCCATTGTTTAAAAGATTAATAACAAATATCGATTGTTAATCGAAATTGTAATTGGATATGGTTGATTGGATAAATAAATTTTAATTAAATTTGCTTATATATAAATATCACATTTACAACTCTATGGAGATTTCTGAAGTATACCGCGTTGCTGTAGAGCATTGTTTTATTAGACAATATTTTAAACAATTTAATTTTAAACAAATTTGCAAAAAACATAATTTTGATCAAACAACTCATTCAAAAGTTACAAGAGATAAGATAAATAAATACACTTAATAGGTACTAGAAATTATAAATACACTCATCACAATATTATGCGTTTGAATGCAATTTTAAAGTATACCGAGTTGCTGTAGGGTCTTATAGTATTAGACAAAATTATAGATTATTCAATTTTGAATAAATTTGCTTAATATTTTATTAAATTTAGACAAACCCTTTAAAAGTTATAGGAGCTATAAAAAATAAATACACGGGTAAATTAAGTTATAATGTTCGTATTAATTATAATAGTAGATTACATATATATATATATATATATATATATATAACATTTGGTACGTGTATTTTGTTTGTTTAATAATTACGACTACTCATAATTCTAAGAATAACGGTTTTTCTCATAAATTTCTCATTTCTGTCACGTATTTTTCTAACAAGTTATGTAACAATTGTTAAAGAACAACATTTTATATCAGATGTAATTCTAAATGTGTATAAAAATAAACATGTGTATAAAAATAAACTAATAAATACAATTATTTGTACACAACCACCACTTGGAATAGAAGAATAAATTTCTTACAATTTTTTTTGTCAGATGAAAGTAAAAACTGACATTACTACTGCCTGATATCAGGGCAAATGTATGTTTTGATTCATTGAAAAATAATTTTTTGGGTCAATTTCATTAAAGAAAAAACTATCGAACGTTGACATCTTCATTGGTAAATTGTACAAATTGTACAATTGTTAAAGAATTGATTGAAATTGATTACGTAACTATTTATACTATATATATATATATATATATATATATATATATATATATATATATATATATATATATATGTTGTACATATTGTATATAACTTGTTTAATTGTATGTCAAATACTATACAAGGCTACAAAACAATAAAAATGCACAAATAATTATTCTATGCAATGAAGATGAATACAATATTTATATTGTATATATATATATATATATATATATATATATATACTTTGTTATCCTACAACTTAAAATCGCTTTTAAACGTTGTAATGAGAAACATTATACTTAGAATGCACACTACATATTTAGTGTATTTATTTATATCTCTTGTAACTTCTAAACAAATTGTCTAATTTAAAAAGTGTTTTTAGCAAATTTGTGCATAATTGAATTGTTAATAATTTTGTCTAATATCATAAGACCCTACAGCAACTCGGTATACTTTAAAATTCCCTTCAAACGCATAATATTGTGATGAGTGTATTTATAATTTATAGTACCCATTTGGTGTGCTTATTCAACATATCTCTTGTAACTTTTGAATGAGTTGTTTGATCAAAATCATGTTTTCTGCAAATTTGTTTAAAATTAAATTATTAATAATATTGTCTAATATCATGATACTATACATCAACTCGGTATACTTTAAAATCGCTTTTAAACATTGCATATATAATTTTTGCAACAATATTATTAATTTTATTTCTGTACATAAAAAATATGATTTTAGATCGTAATATCGATAAAATCTAACAATATCGGTATGTGCAGATATTAATGATATATATATATATATATATATATATATATAATTATCTCTGTATATTAATTATGATTATTAATTTAAATCAGACACAGATTGCATGTGATGATAAAAATTATCATAGAAATTTTACATGTGATAATTATGTAACCTTTTGCAATAATTTTTATTTAAATAACAAATGCATCAAGGACATATTTATTTATATTTATATATATATATATATATATATATATATAATAAAAATTAATAAATCGACATATCGATTTAAATTCGATGCAAAAACGATCAAAAATCAACCAAGTAATTTTCAAAATTATTACATTTTTCAATAATTTTTCCTTATGACATATAGTGCTCAAATTTTGCACACAACACTACCAATATCTAATACAATTAATTAAAATCGATTTATAGGTCTGTCAATAAATATTTAATTTAAATTCGAACAAATCGTGCGATCATGCAATCCTTCGAATTCGATACGAAACGCCACGTGTCTGAATATTAAATCGAAAGTGTGAATTATGGAATCGTGATGGAAAATAAATGTACAAAGCACGATTTTTGGTATATCATAAGTTCACTGAGGGTTTTGTGGAAAATTTCGTGTAATTAAATCCAAAATCTACCAGTACTGTATATAGTAAATAGACATTTGTAACTAGATGCTTAATTGTGTTAAATCTCTTGTAACTTTAAAACCGTTTGCTTAAACTTGATGCAATATTCAACAAATTTGTTTAAAATTGAATTACAAATAAAATTTTCTAACATCATAATGACCTAGAGCAACTCGGTGTACCTTAAAATTGCACCCAAATGTATCTGACTGTTTCCTCTTGTAATGGATTTTTTACACATTTGTATACGTTATCGGGTCAGTAAAATTCCTTTTAGTGATTATTTAAATCTGACCTTTAAATCAATACATAATAAAGTGTTATTGATTAGAATGAACATAAAATAATTAAATTCATATGATACAATTATTTTGTAAAAGTACTTTTAGTAGTATGATTAAAAATTGGTATAAAAGCTCTTGAGTAAAAGCTTGATGTATTTGTAGATTTTGTGTACAAATTTGTTCTAAGAGAAAATTATATCAATTTATTATAAATTTTGTAAGCTTTTAAATGACATAAACAACAATTAATTCTAGTAAATATATTCGCTAAAAATAAAAATAAAAAGGTAGAAAAAACGGACATGTAATATTTAAAAAGTCTGATTCTGAAAGTAATTGATTTTTTGTAAATAATTTTGTTCTAAAAGTTCTCAAAAATTTATATTTGTTAAAAGTAAATCTTAGTAGCTTTTCAACGGTTTATATAATTGTATGTATTATTTACTAAATTTTAACAAAGTTAAACAAAAATTTAAATATTTAGTCTTCAGTATTGTTAGATTTTGTAGTCAATTTTCAAAGTTAACAATTAAATTAGCATTAATTAATAAATTACCATTTATTTGTTAATAATTTTGTTCCAAAATTTAAACAATTTTTATAGACTGTATATGTAATGTATATGTAATAGTACTAAATTTAACAAAAAAGTATAAATTATAAAAAAATGCAATCAAATTTTGTCGCATAAATTTTTTGATTATCAAAGTTTAGACATTTTTTAAAATTAATATTTGTTCTAAATGTTATAATATAAAATACAGAGTGTGGTAGTAAATGTTATCAGCTTTCTAACAATATATATAATATATATATATATATATATATATTCTAACAAATTTTTACAAAAAACAGTTAAGAATTAAAAAATTACCCACAGTTTACTTATGAACTATCAGTTTAACGAAAATCGTCATCATCAATCCTCAAATCATAAGTTTAAGCATTTTTTAATATATGACTTTGTTCGAAATGTCATAAATCAAAATATACAATAATTTAGTAAATTATATTAGCTTTCCAACAATATATAATATTATATATGTGTTTTGACAATTTTTTATAAAAAGCAGAATTAAAAAATTTCCCACTGTTGAACTATCAGTTTAACGAAAATCGTCATCATCAATCCTTAAAACATAAGTTTAAGCATTTTTTAATATATAATTTTGTTTAAAATGTCTTAAATCAAAACTATACAGTAATATAGTAAATTTTAATAGCTTTTCAACAGTATATAATATTATATATGTATTCTAACAAAATTTAAGAATTAATTAGCAAAGTACACAAAGTTCGTCACCATCGATAAACAAATTGCAAGTTTAAGCATTTGTTTTAACATAAATTTGTTCAAAAGGTTATAAACTAAAATATACAGTATTAAAGTATATCGGCTTTTCGGTAATATATAATATTATATATGTGTTCTAACAAATTCTAACAAAAAAACAGCTAAATATAAAAAAATAACCATTGTTGACATATGAACTATCAGCTTTTGTATTCAATGGCAAAGTTTAAGTAACTTTTACGATACATTAGTGTGAATAATTAATTAATCCATTAATATACTGACATATACATATATATATATATATATATATATATATATATATATATATTTACATATAAATATTCCTTTCGTGACTGACTCCAATAAGATTCCCATCATAAATAAAGGCGAAGTGCGATTTCTTATCAATTTACAAATTGATACAAATGGCTTCATGAAAGTGCAAAATTTATAGCTTTTATGCTAAAAACCTTAATTATTAATTAATACAAGACACGCACTACTTTATATTAATTAAGACCTAGGAGTCCCTTGATAAAAAATTGAGGAAAACCGTGAAAAACTAATAAATTGCATACTTTTTAAGAGCTTGTAGGCTAAAATCTTTTGGTTTAAATATTAGGCAAATTTTATATACAAAACTGAAATTATCAAATGTACTTTTTATTATTATTTTTATCATATTTGATACAAGTGAAATTAATTTCTCAGAATTTAAAATTTTATTATTAAGATCACGTAATCGCTTTCTTTATTGTTTTGGATGAATTTTTAGGACAAACGTGTTTGAAATATTTATTCTGTAAAATTTTATATGAACGTACCTAAAGTGTTATATATTGCTGAAAAGATAAAATTTACAATAAAACTATATATTTTATTTTACAACAATTCAGACAAACTTTTGTAAAAATATGCTTAAACTTGTGATTTGTTGATTGGGGGTCACAATTTTTTGTATATTTTGCTATATCTTTGTTAAATTTTGTTAGAATACATATATAATATTATATATTGTTAAAAAGCTAATAAAATTCACTATATTACTGTATAAATTACTTTATAACATTTCGAACAAAGTTATATATTAAAAAATGCTTAAACTTATGTTTTAAGTATCGATGATGACGATTTTCGTTAAAGCGCTAGTTCATATGTTAACTGTGGGTAATTTTTATATATTTAGCTGTTTTTTGAAAAATTTTGTTAGAATACATATATAGTATTATATATTGTTAAAAAGCTAATACAATTTACTACAATACTGTATATTTTCAATCATAATACTTATAACAAATTTATTTTTAAAAAATTCTTAAACTTAATAGTTCATACGTTATCAAGAGTGGTCAATGTTTTTAAATTTTTAGCTGTTTTTTGTTAAATACTTAATGACATTATTAATTAAATCATATATATATATATATATATATATATATATATTTATATTGCATTTTCTTATATTTTTATGTGGATATATATATTTATTTTGGTCATAAACTATATTATGTCATTTTATAAGACTTCATTCAATGTCATATACTATGAACGCCTACGTAATTATTTTTATATATATATATATATATATATATATATATATATATATGATATATAAAATAAATAGGAGCGGCCTATGGCTTTATTACTCATATTATTTACTCATAGGAAAATTAGAATACTCTAATATTATATATATATATATATATATATATATATATATATATATATATATATATACTATTGTTTACCAACTTAAGTAAAACAGTTCTTGTCATTTTTATCATTTCAAGGGCCTAATTAAACATAAATTGCAATCAAAGTAAAAGCATTCTTATGCTTTGCTTAAAATGTTCTTATTTATTTATTTAAAATAAATTTAACATCTCATTAAATTAAAATTAATTATTATAATAATTATTGACATCTCATTAAATCTAAATTAATTATTATAAATAAAACAATATGATCACTTTCATCATTTTTTTTAATTATATTTCTTCAATACTTTAAAAGTTATATACATTATATCACAAATAAATGGACATTTGTTACATTTACTTCGAGTTTCGATTTTTCATTGAATTTAAATTAATTATTATAAATAAATTATTATAAATCACATTTTTTTAAATTATATTTCTTCAATAGTTTAAATGTTATATAAATTATATCACAAATAAATGGACATTTGTTACATTTACTTCGAGTTTCGATTTTTCATTGAACTTAAATTAATTATTATAAATAAATTATTATAAATCACATTTTTTTTAATAATATTTCTTCAATAGCTTAAAAGTTATATAATTTAAATTACAAATAAATTTCTAGCTTTTCTAGTTTCAATTTAAATTTAAAAGTATACCGAGTTGGTGTAGGATTTCTTGATGTTAGAAAATGTTTTAGATAACTTAATTTTAAACTAATTTGTCAAATACATGAATTATATAACTTCATTATTGCAAAAGTTATTTAATTCAGCACGTTTGCTGAATTTACTCTTGCAAATTCCAGTACATCTTGTAAATTTAAATTATAAGTATACCGAGTTGTCATAGGTTATTATAATGTTCACAAATATTAAAGTTAATTTAATTTTAAACCAATTTGTCAAATACATCGATTACATAACTTTATTAGTTTAAAAGTTACATAATTTATAACAATTAAATGCACTTAGGTTACTGATTATTCTTAGTTAAAAACGTTCAATAGGTGATGGGAACAACCACACTCTCGAAACGTATTTCTGCAAATTTAACATTTTTTGGTAAATAATAGTATGTAACACTAGCAAAAGTAATAAAAATATTATTATTGCAATTAAAAATAGTGATGTTAAAAATAAATAATTAATAATAATAATAATTTTTGATACCATTTTTTAAATTCATTTTTTGTAGTTTTGTGTACTCAAGAAAAGTGAAGATGAAATTTGAACAAAAATATTATTTTATTTCTATTCTATTTCTATTATATTTTTTCTGAGAATATTAAATAATTCACCTGATAATGATACGAATTGTACTACAAATAATCAGTACTAAAAATCTAAATTGCCTCGGACACGAAATAAATAGTAAATAGTCGTTGACCATATAATAGTAATTTGTTGGAAGGAATGTTTGACGAATCGATAAAAGACCTACTGACCAGATATATTATTAAATTTGTGCTCGTAATGTTAGGAAAAAAACACTATGGAAAATCGATATAGAAAATATACATATATATGTAAAAGATGTAGAAAAGCAACTTGAATTACAAATTGAATTTAACTAAATTTTTTTTTCAGGAATTTCTAAGTTTTCAAAATGGTTCGTTTGGAAGCTACAAATCAGATGCAAAATTTTCTGGAACTAGAAAAAGGTGCAAAGTTAAAAGATTTTAGTTATAATTTAATCGAAGACTGTTCTAAGTTAGAGGAAAAAAATAGATTGAAATTGGAAACTTGTGAAAATGATGGAGCTGAAAATGTAACAGTTTTACCACCAGACAAAGGTAAAAAATAATAAATTCATGATATAAATTGGAGTAAAAAACAGGATAAATTTGCCAAAAATTCAACCAAATAATCTATTTTTCCTTTACAGATTTTTCTGACAATGTAGAAGACACCAACAAAAATATTTCCCTAAAAAAGCGCACAATCATAAAATCGAATTCCATCGAAAATTCTTCACCAATTTCCATAAAAAAATCGGTGTCTTTTGAAGATGACACCAAAGATGATCCAGAAATTATTTTAGATGATAAATTAGATGTCCAAAATGACACCAAAAATGATTTGGTAGAAGAATTTGTACCAAAAATCAGATGGCCAGATACTATAGTGCAATTGTTTATACATTTAGGATTTGTTTATGGATTTTATTTGGTTTTGACTAAGGCACAATATAAAACTATTTTATGGGGTAAGTTGATAATAGATACATAAATATATATATATATATATATATATATATATATATATATATAGGATAATATTTCACTCTTCTTGAGTACACAAAACTACAAAAAATGATTTAAAAAATAGTATCAAAAATATTAAATTTATCATGACATAATCAACAATATTATTATTTTATTTTTAATGTCACTATTTTTAATTGTTATAATAATATTTTTATAGTTTTTGCTAGTATTTCATACCATTATTTACCTAAAAATAAAATTAAAAAGTTACGTTTCGAGAGTGTGGTTGTTCCCATCACCGATTGAATGTTTTTAACTAAGAATAATCAGTAACCTTAGTGCTTTTATTTGTTACAAATTATTTAACTTTTAAACTAATGAAATTATATAATTGGTGTCTTTGACAAATTTGTACAAAATTAAATGATCTTTAAATTTTGTGAACATTTTAATAACCTGGGACAACTCGGTATACTTATAAATTAAATTTAAATATGTACTGAAATTTGCAAGAGTGAATTTGGCAAACGTGCACTTATTTGTTAAAAATGATATAACTTTTTATAAGTTTTTGACCTTTTACCCAATTTTTTTGTCTTAAAAAAAACTTAATTATTTTTGTCCAAATTTTCTTGTTGCTGTTTTGCATCATTCTTTTAATTTAACTTTTACTAAAAAATTAATTAATAACAAGTTGCTCATTTTTATCCAATTTTTTTGTTCAATTTTTAGTTCAAACTTAACTCGAACTAAAAAAAACTTAATTATTTTTGTCCAAATTTTCTTGTTGCTGTTTTCTATCATTTTTCATCCCACTTTTTTTTTAAATTTAACTTTTACTAAAAAAAGCTTAATTATTAACAAGTTGCTCATTTTTAACCAATTTTTTGTCTAATTTTTATTTCAAACTTAACTCAAATTAAAAAAAACTGTATTATTTTTGTCCAAATTTTCTTGTTGCTGTTTTCTACCATTTTTTATCTAAATTTTCTTCTAAATTTAACTTTTACTAAAAATAAACTTAATTATTAACAAGTTGCTCATTTTTACCCAATTTTTAGTCCAATTTTTATTTCAAACTAAAAAAAACTTAATTATTTTTGTCGAAATTTTCTAGTTGCTGTTATCTATCACTTTTTATCCAAATTTTCTTTTAAATTTAACTTTTACTAAAAAAAATGTTTAATTATTAACAAGTTGCTCATTTTTTATCAAATGTTTTGTTCAATTTAATATGGAATTTATACAAATTGTTTCGGTTATCAAATGTAGCCAATTAGAGTTTATTTATGTAATAAAAATATTGAATTATATTATATATATAATATATATATATATATATATATATATATAATTATAAATTTATGATCACTATAAAATGCATTTTAATCATATCGCCTTATCAAATATTTGATTTTAATTTAATCAAGTTCTATTTTCAAAGCAAATATAAAATTGTTCTATTTGTAAATATTTATTTTACAGTCAGTAATTGTTAGATATATATATATATATATATATATATAAACTAGATATATTGATTATTTCATACAATTTATTACAAAGTTTGTATGCATTTGTTTAATATTTTTCGTGTAACTTTTTGCTTGGTGAATTTTATTAGATTTATTTTGCATCATTGAAAACGAAAGATAAAATTATTTAAAGAATTGGTTAATAAATAATTTTTATATATTATATTGACTTTGAATCCGATATTTCATTCTTAAGCAATAAATATATAAAATTCGGGACATTTTTTTGGTTTTTGTCAAATAACTCAAAAATTTCATATGGAACTACCCCTTTTTAGTTAGATAGGGTGAAACTAAAGGAAATTTACAACGTTTTTTAGAAAACACTTTTATACACTCCAATATAAAAGTTTTGAATAAAAGTCGATAGTTCTTATATTATATTATATTTACTGATAAATTGCTATAAGCCTAAGAACCCAAAATATTATATCAAACAATTTCTTCTAGTAAGTTCTTCTTTCTCAGCATTTTTAGATAACTTTCTAATTAATTATCTTGTCCAAAAATAGTTATAACTATTAAAAACCATATCAAATTATCTCAAAATTTCATTAATAATATTATCTTTTATCTTATATAGCAAAAGAACTACAAGTCTTAAGAACTAATAATATTATATCATAATAGCATTTTTGATATAACTTTTAAAAAAAAAAAATTGTTAAAAATTAGTTAACACTGTCAAAAACTAGATAAAATTGTCTTAAACATCTATTAACAACATTTTTTCTATGTTACAAAACAAAAAAACTATAAGTCTGAGAACTGAAAGTGATATATTAACCCACAATTTCTTAAGGTAATCGTGACGTTTTTTAAACATTTTTAATATTGCTTTTTAACAAATTATCTTGTTTAAAATTAGTTAACACTTTCAAAAACTAGAGTAAAATATTTAAAGCATTTATGAATAATATTTTTCTCTACAATGCAAATAAAGAACTATAAGTCTACAAAATATATCATTTTTAATTCCAATCTTTAACTCTTCTCTAATCAAACAAATTAATACAAATTGATATGCATATTAATTTTATAATAAATTATATATATATATATATATATATATATATAAATGGTAGAGTCTTGGATTTGTGTATATTTTGTAGAGTTACGAACAAGAATCCAAAAGTAATAAAAAACAAGAACTAACGTTCGTTTCAAATAGCCGATCTCATAATATCGAGAGAAAAATATGTTTGTGTTTTTCAAATAATAATTTTAAAAATATAATAATAATTTTGAGTTACAAAATTCAACTATTCGGCTGAAAAAATAACTCATAAATTGATTTTTTGTTAAAATCTTGTTTAGTGAAAAAGTGCTAAGATATATTCAAACATACAGATGTCCTGAAGATGGAACGTACCTAGTTCCGAAACGTCGACAGTAAATGAATAAATAAATAAAGAAATTGTTTATTAAAAAACCTTTCTTGTTTTTTATTACTTTTGGATTCTTGTTCGAAACTCTACATATATATATATATATATATATATATATATATATATACATATCAATTATCTCCATCTATGTTTATTTTTCCATAGCATTTTCTACTGTGATATTATCCGGGTTCGGAATCACCGCAGGCGCACACCGTTTGTGGTCTCATAGGTCATACAAAGCGACTTGGCAATTGAGGACCATACTCATGTTTCTCTTTACCATCACTGGACAGGTAAAAAAATAAAATAAATACATAATGCTATGAAATAGACGTAAAAAACTGCATTAAAATCGCGTTAAAATTGCTCATTTCTATCAAGTTTCGTAGAAAAGGAAGATTTTTTGTTTCAAGGAGTTCCTCAAGGACGTCTTTTCGGGCCACTTTTGGTTTTAGAAAATTGTAAAAGATATAATACAGTGATTTTTAAGTACTTGTTTTATGAATATTTTATCTTGTATTCCATAATCTTTGATTCCAAAACCCAGAACTCAACTACATTTTGTGATTTTTTGTAGTTTTGTACCTCGATTTTTTTAGTTTGTACCTCGATTTTTTTAGTTTGTACCTTGAATTTTTTTATTTTCATGATTTTTTTCCCCAGAGGGATGCTTACACATGGGCCTTAGATCACAGGGTTCATCACAAATATTCAGAGACGGATTCGGACCCTCACAATGCAAAACGTGGATTTTTTTTCGCCCATGTGGGTTGGCTTGTTTTGACACCACATCCTAATGTTGTACTTAAAAGGAAACAGGTACGGATAAAAAATTAGTTGTAATTTTATAAGAATTGGTTGGATGGTAATAATATATTTTGAGGATTTGTGTAAAATTGTATTGTCTTTAAGTTTGTCTAAGGTTGTAAAGCCCTACAGCAACTCGGTATACTTTAAAAATGACTTTGAAAACTAAGAAGTCACTTAGAAGCGACAAGGCGTAGTGTGCATTTGTTTGTTATATCTGTTTGTAACTTTTGAAGGGTTTGTTGGATTTGAATGAATTATTTTGCAGATTTATACAAAATAATATAGTTTTAAAGTCTGTCTAAGATTATAATGCTCTACAGCAACTCTGTATACTCAAAAATGACTTTGAAAACTAAGAACTCACTTAGTCGCCCCTAGTCAAGGTGTGCATTTGTTTTATTATATCTGTTGTAACTTTTAAAGGGTTTGTTGGATTTGAATTAATTATTTTGCAAATTTATACAAAATTATATAGTCTTTAGGTTTTTCTAAGGTTATAATGTTCTACAGCAACTCGGTATACTTAAAAATGACTTTGTACACTGAGAACTCACTTAGTCGCCACTAGTCAAGGTGTGAATCTATTTATTATATCTGTTGTAACTTTTAAACGGTTTGTTGGATTTAAATGAATTATTTTGCAAACTTGTACAAAATTATATAGTCTTAAAGTCTTTCTAAGATTATAATGTTCTACAGCAACTCGGTATACTTAAAAATGACTTTGTACACTGAGAACTCACTTAGTCGCCACTAGTCAAGGTGTGAATCTATTTATTATATCTGTTGTAACTTTTAAACGGTTTGTTGGATTTGAATGAATTATTTTGCAGATATATACAAAATTGTATAGTCTCAAAGTTTTTTTAATATTATAAAGCCATACATCAACTCGGTATTCTCAAAAATCACTTTGTACACTGAGAACTCACTTAGTCGCCACTAGTCAAGGTCTGAATTTATTTAATATATCTGTTGTAACTTTTGAAGGGTTTGTTGGATTTGAATGAATTATTTTGCAGATTCATACATAATTGAATAGTCTTCAAGTCTTTCTAAGACTATAATGTTCTACAACAACTCGGTATACTCTAAAAATGATTTGGAAAACTGTAAACTCACTTAGTCGCCACTAGTCAAGGTGTGCCTTTGTTTATTGTATCTGTTTGTAACTTTTGAATGGTTTGTTGGTTTTGAATGAATTATTTTGCAGATTTATACAAAATTATATACTTTTGAAGTCTTTCTAAGAATATAATGTTCTACACCAACTCGGTATACTTAAAAATGACTTTGAAAACTGTAAACTCACTTAGTCGCCACTAGTCGAGGTGTGGATTTGTTCATAAAATCTGTTGTAACTTTTGAAGGGTTTGTTGGATTTGAATGAATTATTTTGCAAAGTTATATAAAATTATATAGTCTTAAAGTCTTTCTAAGATTATGATGCTTTACATCAACTCGGTATACTTTTAAAACTTACTTAAACATTGATAATCCCTTTCAGGTTGATATGAGTGACTTGGAAGCCGATGCAGTAGTCATGTGGCAAAAAAGGTATTTGCACTCAAAATAATATTTTTATTTAACTTATTACTTAATTATTAATTTATCTATTTATTTATTTAGGTTTTACATCCCTCTATTTGCCCTATTGGCCATAGGTTTACCGGTTTTGGCGCCTTGGTATTTTTGGCAAGAAGACCTATGGGTTTCTTTTTGGGTCAATTTTAATTTTAGGTTCTGTTTGACCCTAAATATTGCATTTTTTGTGAACAGTGTTGCACATATGTGGGGCCAGAAACCTTATGACAAGTGAGTAAAATTTTAGTCAAATATAAATCGTCGAAATTTGATAGTTATTTCAAATTCTAATAAGAAAATTTGGTTTGAGTGCTTTGATTCTAATTGGAATCATAATTGAAACTATGCATAATAATTGGAATTTTTATTGTTTTATATGTTATTTATTTATTTTTATACATGTATATATATATATATATATATATATATATGTATATATATATTTTTTTCTTTTTTAGAAATATAAGTCCAGTGGAAAACTTAGGGGTTGCAATTGCAGCCCTTGGTGAAGGTTGGCACAATTATCATCATGTTTTTCCATATGATTATAAAACAGGTAAATTATTATTATATAAATATATATATATATATATATATATATATATATATATATAACTTCTATTTTATTTCCAAGGTGAACTAGGAGGGTACACTTTCAATCCAACAACAGGCCTCATAGATTTCTTTGCAAGAATAGGATGGGCTTACGATCGTAAGTACCGATTTTAAAGTATACCGAGTTGCTGTAGGGTTATATGATATTAGACAATATTATGTACAATTCAATTTTAAACAAATTTGCCAAAAACACTTTTTAAATTAGACAATTTGTTTAGAAGTTACAAGAGATATGGTAAATAAAAACATAAAATAGGTACTATAAATTATAAATACACTCATCACAATATTATGCGTTTGAAAGCAATTTTAAAGTATACCGAGTTGCTGTAGGGTCTTATAATATTAGACAAAATTATTAACAATTTAATTTTGCATAAATTCACTGAATATTGTTTATACTTTACTTGTACTTTATAAAAGTTACGAAAAATTCAAAAGTTACAGAAGATTTGCCAAACAAATGCACTGCACACACTCTATATAAGTAATTAATTTAAATAAATAGACCCCAAACAAACTTCTGTATTCAAGAACGATTTTAAAGTATACTGAGTTGCTGTAGGGTTATATAATATTAGACAAAATTATTATTTATATAATTTTACACAAATTTGTATAATATTTTGTTAAAATTCAACAAACCGTTTAAAAGTTACAAGAGATATAAGAAACAATTTCACATGTTTTTATAAAGTAATACTTTTAAGGTTTGATATTTTTTTATAATTTTTAAGTACAGAGAGTAGTTGTAGGATATTTTGTTGTTTCAAGAATATATTAATAATTTAATTTTAAACAAATTTGCTTTGAGCTCCAATAATAAAAATCGAATGGTTTTAGGATTTATAAACCTTTTAGGAAACATATGCATTTTCAAGACTTTATACCCAAATTTGGTTTTTAAAAGCGTATTTAAAGTATACCGAGTTGTTGTAGGGCTTTTTTGTATTAGACAATATTATAAACAATTTAATTTTGAGCAAATTTGCCAAAAATACTATTAACATTAAACCAGCTATTCAAAAGAGATATACTAAATAAATGCATTGCAATTCATACATGCACTATAAATAATGGACTATAATAAAGTCTGTATGCAAAAGCAATTTTAAAGTGTACCGAGTTGCTGTAGAGCATTATTATATTAAACAATATTATAGAAAATTTAATTTTCCATAATTTTACCAAAAACACTATTCACATCAAATAATCTGTTCAAAAGTTACAAGAGACATACTAAACAGCTTTTTAGTACTATAAATAGTACACAGGCCTGACTAAAACCAACTTTATATAAACCAAATTAAACTTTATCTATTCATTATTATTTTTGAATAAAAATTTCATATTCTTCGGTGTTATTTTTTTTTTTTTAGGTAAATCAGTTTCCAGAAGAATGATAGTCCGAAGGGCCCTTCGATCAGGTGATGGGTCATTTATTTTAGACCCACATGCCGAAGAGACCCAAATTTGGGGCTATGGGGACGTCGATATGGACGAACAGGACATCAAAGACCTTATTTTACCAGATCAAAAAAAAATAGGAAAAAAATAGTTGAAATTTAGACACCAGGTTGTCTATGGTCTCTAGGTATTAAATTTTTATTATTAAAAATTTAACTAAAGACTTTAATTGAATTTTGTTAAGTATTATTATAAATTTTAAAAATTCAATTTGATAGTATTACAAAAATATTTGTTTACAGTCAGTTAAGGTCTTTTTTTGAATATCTACGTCTATATAAATTTCTTCCTTAAACTATATTTTCCCTAAACTCTATATTTTTACTACTAAGTACTTCAAGAATGCAATGAAACAGTATTGTAGATTTATGTTTTTAGCATATAAAGTAATAATATATTATGTTATATTTTTAATAAATATAAATTGAAAAAAATGTATTAAAATGGGTCTCTGGGGCTTTTCTTTACTTTCTTGCATGTCATCTATTTTCAGTTGGGATTTTAAAGTATATGGGTTGATCTAGATATTAGATTGTATCAAATTGGGAGTATTACTATTCGATGGCAAATTAAAAATGCTCCTAGAACAACTTTTTGAATCACCAAAATATCTACAATAGTTTTTATAAAATTGCATTTTTACACTTTGCAAATTTTTAAAGTTGTAAAAAGTCAATATGGATCCTGCGAAATCGAAATGTTTAAAAATGCAATATCTCGAGAACGCTTTGAGATATTTTAGAAATTCAAAAAGTCGGTTATATAACACTTTTAATTTGCCATCGAACTGTGGTGCTCGCGATTTGCTGTTTTAACTCTTTCACTAAAAATGTAATATTAATTTGCATACTCATATAGAAAGCATCAAATAACTCAATCGGTAATGAAAAAATAAGAAGGAAAAATGGTATTCAAAGTCGTTTTAATCAAAAATTTTATATCGGAGTGTATAAAAGTGTTTCCTAGGAAATGTTGTAAATTTTATCTAGCTTCACCCTGTCTAACCGAAAAAGGGTAGTTCCATGTGAAATTTTTGAGTCATTTAACAAAAAGCAAAAAAATATCCCGAATTTTCTAATTATTATGCTAAATAATCAAATATCAAATTCAAAGTCGTTTTATTCAAAACTTTTATATTATACTATTTATATAAAAATCCATGGATAGATCTTCGACCGACACTGCAATATTTACAAAATTTGTAACACATTTTAATATTAATTTTTCAAATAACATCCAAAATCATTATTATCATTGTATCATCTAATATTTACATTAATTTCATTTTTCATATAGTTTTTTATCAATATTTTTTCGTATAAATTAATTTAAAATAAGTATATGAATAGTCTTTTTCTCTTCATCTTTACATATTTTATTTTTGCTCACAGTTTTGTTAAACAAAAGTTGTCACAATCGTTTTATATTAATTTTTTTCACAAATTAAAATTATAATAATTACATTTTTGTTGAATTTTAATAATTATTTGTTAATAAATAGATAAAAATAGATAAATCAAGAAGATATACTTTATAGAATTTGAATATTTTATCTATTTTATATAGATATTATTTATTTATTTAATATAAAATTATTTGTTTTTTTCGATAATTATTAGTACGTTTTTCTGTTATTTTACTACAAAAATAATAAAAATAGCTCGTCAAGAATTCTTTAACCTTTTAGGTCACGTCTTGAAATGATAATTAATTCGTCTACTAGAATTATAAATTAGTTCAATTTTTGTGACCAAAACTATTAGACAATAAGAATACAAATTAGTGCAGTTTTTTATTTAAAAAAAATATTAGTGATTTTTTATTAAAATTTGTACAAACACGTTTTGTAGTTTAAAGAGTGACATATTTCATATATTTTTTAAAATCAAACTATGATTATGATAAATTTGAGACTGTAGTATTTTATTTATCATTCCTTTAGCTAAATATTCGTAATTTTTTATAAATATTCAATGAAAATTATTATATTAAAATTAATATTTTTGAGATAGATATCTTTGACGTATTTCAAATAATTTTTAAAATTAAACTAAAATTATGATAATTTTGAAACTTTAGTATATTATTTATGAACACTTTAGGTACAAATTTTTATAACATTTTGGTTAAAATTATTGTGCAAAAATAATATTTTTTCAAATGCTGAACCAATTTGTTCCTAATTGTAAGAATAAAAATCCTTCAGTTTGTTTAAAACAAGACACATTTCAAATATTTTTTTAAAATAAAACTAAAACTATAACAATTTCGAAACTTTAGTATAATATTTATCTATACCTTAGCTAAATTTACACAAGTTTTGGTATATATAGCACAAAAATTAATATATTAAAATTTATGTTTTCTAAACGACTGCACACTAGACTACTGCAATCTTTTAAATTTAATTTAAAAAGTAACATATTTCAAATAATTTTTAAAATTATACTTTAACCACGGTAAATTTGAAACTTTGGTATTTTATTTATTAACACTTTATCTAAATTTGCGTGAATTTTTATAAATATACGACAAAAATTATTATATTACATTTAATATTTCCTAAACAATTGCATTTTAGACACTTCTAGTTTCAAGATTTTCAAAAAACAAAATCATATTTCAAATATTTTTTAAAATTAAACTTAAACCAACACAATTTTGAAACTTAAGTATATTATTTATCTATACCTTAAGTAAATTTGTATAAATTTTTATAAATATATAATAAAAATTAATATATTACAATTAATATTTTCTAAACAATTGCACACTAGACACTTCTAACTTCAAGATTTTTTTAAAAACAAAGTCATACTTCAAATATTTTTCAAAATTAAATTTAAACCAACACAATTCTGAAACTTAAGTATGTTATTTATCTATACTTTAGCTAAATTTGTGTGATTTTTTATAAATATATGACAAAAATTAGTATATTAAAATTAATATTTTCTAAACAACTGCACTCTAGTAAAGTACAATGCTCCAGCTTTTGTTTAAATAATTACTCATTTCAAATAATATTTAAAACTAAACTAAAACCACAAAACTTTTAAAACTTAAGTATATTATTCATCTATGCCTTAGCTAAATTTGTATAAATTTTTAAAAATATACGACAGAAATTTATATATTAAAATTAATATTTTCTAAACAACTACACTATATACAACTACAATGCTCCAGATTCAATTTAAAAAATTATACATTTCAAATGATTTTTAAAACTAAACTAAAACTGTGATAATTTTGAAACTTTAGTATATTATTTATCTATACCTTAGCTAAATTTGTGTGATTTTTTATAAATATATGACAAAAATTAGTATATTAAAATTAATATTTTCTAAACAACTGCACTCTAGTAAAGTACAATGCTCCAGCTTTTGTTTAAATAATTACTCATTTCAAATAATATTTAAAACTAAACTAAAACCACAAAACTTTTAAAACTTAAGTATATTATTCATCTATGCCTTAGCTAAATTTGTATAAATTTTTAAAAATATACGACAGAAATTTATATATTAAAATTAATATTTTCTAAACAACTACACTATATACAACTACAATGCTCCAGATTCAATTTAAAAAATTATACATTTCAAATGATTTTTAAAACTAAACTAAAACTGTGATAATTTTGAAACTTTAGTATATTATTTATCTATACCTTAGCTAAATTTGTGTGATTTTTTATAAATATATGACAAAAATTAGTATATTAAAATTAATATTTTCTAAACAACTGCACTCTAGTAAAGTACAATGCTCCAGCTTTTGTTTAAATAATAACTCATTTCAAATAATTTTTAAAATTTAAGTAAAACTTCAAAACTTTTGAAACTTCAGTATATTCTTCAACAACATTTTAGCTAAACTTATATAAATTTTGATAAATATACAACAAATCTTAATATGCTGAAAATAATATTTTTCAAAAAAACTGCACTTTATTCTTATTGGTATCAGGAACAAAAATCTTCAAAATTTTGTTTATATTAATATTAAAAATAAAAACTCTAATTATATATATAAATATATATATATATATATATATATATATAACAAATTTATTTAACAAAAAATTTTCAAAATATTTGCACAATGATATTTAATATAAAAACTTAATAAAATAATGTATTTACTTATATTTAATAAATTAGCCTACAAATTAATTTACAACCTAAATAAACTTGATTTTGGCAATTTAAAACCTTATAAAACATTTCTAAAAATTTTAGTTGCCTAAAAAATAAAACATAAAATCCCGTACACAATTTATCCATCAAAACATCTTTTATTTATTTATTTATTATTTCATAGAACTTTCAATTGAAGCATCCTGCCAGTCTCTTATGTAAATATTTACATACGGTCGGTTGAAAAATATTAAAATTCCCCGAACTTGGATAAATATTACGTAATTTTATATTTACAATATATAAATAAGACTTTTAGAAACATTTTGGTATATTTTGTTTAAAATATTTTGGTACAAAATAGTGCTCAAAATCGCTTTTGAAAAATGTTGTGCACCGCTGCCTTGACCAAACGTTTGAGGCACCTGATTTACTCCGACGTCTATACAAATACATACACTCATTCGGTTGGTGCGGAGGAAATAAATCATACCTATTTAAAAATTAATTTTAAGGCATTTTTTGCTCCGAAACTATATGAAATTATATTTTTTAATTATTAATTAGACCTTTATTACTACTTTGGCGTACTTAGTTTAATTTCGTCGGGAACAAAAATCGTCGCAATTTTTTTTACAAAATTCTATTACCCCGATGCCGCGACCAAGCCGTTGAAGCCCTTGATTTCCATACAAAATGTATGGGAACCCATAGACTCGTTTTGTGGGTTCTGCATAAGGTTTGGTGTGGTGTGGTGGGGCTAATATAAATTGTGTTTTGAAGACGACGAACGATTCATTTCGGTTTTCGTTTTTGTGTCTGATGTTTGAATAAATATTTTGGTATTTATTTAAAGTGTAAATTGTTCTTTGGACATGGCTTCAGGTAAGAATAATAAATATTAAAAACTTACCTGTATTTAGTAAAAAATATTGCTAAATGTGTATACAAACTTGTTGAAAATTTGCTTATGGTTCGATTGGAAATAACTCAAAAACTATTGTGCCTATTGAAATATTATATATGAGAAATTTGTTAAAGATTTTTTTATCTATGAAAATGTTTAATATAGTTTTGGAGTTAAATTGATAGTTTTTAAGTTATTTTAAATTTTGCACATTATTAACACCATAACGAATTTGTATACAAACTTGGTAAAATTTTGCTTAAGGTTTGATTGAAAATAACTCCAAAACTGTTGTGCTTGTGGAAATATTATATATGAGAAATTTGTTAAGAATTTTGTTAGCTATAAAAATGTTTAATATAGTTTTGGGTTTGAATTAATAGTTTTTGAGTTATTTTAAATTTTGCACTAAAGCACATGGTTTTTTGGTTTGTGTTCCTACGTTTTGGTTCAAAATACCTTCAAAATTTTTAATCCTACAAAAAAGTCGTTTATTAAGGTTTTATTAATTTATTTGATGTTTAATAGTTTTTTATAATTAAATTTATGGTTTTCGAGTTATTAGGAAATTTGTTTCGTATATATTTTATTACAATTTTTTTTGTGGTACTAATTTTTAATTGAAATATCTTTAAAACTATCAGTTGTACTAAAAAATCTTGTACTACGTTTTATTAAGTGTTTACTAAGCTACAAATTTGCTGAATAAAGTTTGTCAATAAATTTATTAGTTCACAAAATATTTTTAAAATTTTTGGCTAACAGCTTTAGGTTTTATTTAACAATTTTGATATTAGTGGTTTTGGATTTGAATATCTCTAAAACTATTAGTCTATCTTCAAAATAATTAATCCTACAAAAAAGTTGTGTATTAAGGTTTTATTAAGTATTTATTAAGCTATTTGATGTTTAATTTTTTTTTTAAATTAAATTAATGGTTTTCGAGTTATTTGGAAATTTGTTTCGTATATTTTTTGTACCAAATTTTTTGCAGTACTAATTTTTGAATTGAAATATCTTCAAAACTAACAGTCGTACAAAAAAATCTTGTACTACGTTTTATTAAGCGTTTATTAAGCTACAATTTGCTGAATAAAGTTTGTTAATAAATTTATTAATTTGCAAAATATTTTTAGAATTCTCGGCTAACAATTTTAGGTTTCATTTTAATAATTTTGATATTAGTCGTTTTGTATTTGAATATCTCTAAAACTATTAGTCTTATAGAAAAATTTAGTAGTACATTCATTCAGTATTTATTAAGCTATTTTTGTTCTGAATATAGTTTATTAAAAAATCTATTAGTTTGCAAAATAATGTTAAAATTTATGGCCAAAAATTTTGGTTTCTATACTAACTATGCAGAGCGTTTAATGTTTTCGATTAAAATATTTCTCAAAATATTGATCGTATTGAAAAAGTTCGTATTATGGTTTTATTAGGAATGTGTTAAGCTAAATTTGTTGTGAATATAGTTTCTTAATAAGTTTATTAGTTTGCCAAATATTTTGGAAATTCTCAGTCAATAATTTAAGTTTTATTTTGAAAATTTGGATATTATGGATTTGAATATCTCTAAAACTATTAGTCGTATAAAAAAATTAGTAGTAAATTTTACTCAGTATTTATTAGGCTATTTTTGTTCTAAATATAGTTTATTGAAAATCTATTAGTTTGCAAAATAATGTTAAAATTTATGGCTAAAAATTTGGGTTTCTATACTAACTATGCAGAGCGTTTAAAGTTTTCGATTAAAATATTTCTCAAAATATTGATCGTATCGGAAAAGTTTGTACAATGGTTTTATTAAGCATTTATTAAGCTACAAATTTGCTGAATAAAGTTTATGGATAAATTTATTAGTTTACAAATTATTAAAAAAATCGAGACAATCACCTTAGTTTGTTTATATTTATTTCTATTAAGAAATGCGTTTGTACTTTTTGGACCAGAATATCTCTAAAATTATTAGTCGTACAATAAAATAAAATACCACGTTTTATTAAGTATTTATTCGACTAAAATTATGTAAAATATTTATACATTTATTTAATAAATCCCACAGTTTAGTAGTTACTGTAAAAATTATCCACCGGCGACAAATTACGTAATACTAAGTTTCAAATGTAAATATCTTTTGAATCATAGCTTGTATATAAAAATAATGTATTAGGATTTTATTACGAATTTATTCAGGTATAAAGTGCCGAATATTGTTTATCAGTAAATCTATTTGTTTGCAAATTATTTAAAACATTTCAAGTATTAGCTATAGTTATCTTTTAACTTATTGCTTTTAGTACCAAAAAAATTCATATGTAGTGTTTGATTAACAATATATCTAAAACTATTATACGTACAAAAAATCTGAATATCACTTTTTATTGAGGATTTATCAAGCTTTATTTGTTGTGAAGAATGTTTATTGTTAAATCTATTACTTTACAAAATATTTTCAAAATTCTATGCCAATAATTTTAGTTTTTCATTACTATTTTTCAAATTTGTTATTGAAATTTGTTTGTACTTTTTGAACCAGAATATCTCTAAAACTATTATTCGTACAGAAAAAAAATATATCACGTCTTATGAGGTGTTTATTAAAATATAAATTCGTAGAATATGTTTTTTAAAAAATTGTATAATTTAAAAGTTATTACAAAAATTACCCATTGGTGACAAATAATGAAACATTAAATATATTCCTTTAACCACAAGTTTTTATATAAGAATAATAAACGGTTTTGTGAATAATTTATTGAATTATATATATATATATATATATATATATATTTAATTATGCAATTGCTAATGGATTTTTAATAGAAAAAGGGTTATACTAATGATGTTTACATAAAATTGGTTAATTTGTCAATTAGACAACTATTAGTTAATGATTTAATCATTAGTTAATTCGAAAAGAAATTTGATTTCTAATTGTTTTTGCCTTTTGGCAGTAATAAATAAATTGCATAAATATTTTCTAGAATAATTTCTGTTTTTATTTTTACTAAAAATTTATTGCAATTTTACACTTGTTTTTAGAGTTCTTATTTAATTTATTACTACTCGTGCAACTGTTTTGTTATATTTTATATAACTTCTGAATAGTTCATCTGATACAAATACAATATTAGATATATTTATTTAAAATTAAATATTATATAATATTGTCTAACATTATAATACTCTACAGCAACTCGGTATACCAAAAAATCTCATCCAATACAGAAATACAAAGTTTTTCTTACCTTGTGCAACTGTTTCGTTATATAATCAACAACTTTTGAACAGTTGATCTGATGCCAATATATTATTAGACAAATTTGTTCAAATTGAGTATTACATAATATTGTCTAACATTATAAAACCCTGCAGCAACTCGGTATACCTAAAAATCCCATCCAATACAACAATTCAATTTTTCTTTACATCAAATAACTCGTGCAATGGTTTACTTATATCCTAGATAACTTTTGATTAGTTCATCTGATGCAAATATATTATTAGACAAATTTATTTAAAATTAAATATTATATGATATTGTCTAACATTATAACACTCCACAGCAACTCGGTATACCTAAAAATCCCATCCAATATAACAATTCACATTTTTTCTTAACTCGTGCAACTGTTTTGTTATATATTCAATAACTTTTGAATAGTTTATTTGATGCTAATATAATATTAGACAAATTTGTTTAAAATTGAATATTAAATAATATTGTCTAACATTACAATACTCTACAGCAACTCGGTGTACTTTAAAATCCCATCCAAAACAACAATTCACATTTTTTCTTAACTCGGGCAACTGTTTTGTTTTATATTAAATAACTTTTGAATAGTTCATCTGTTACAAATACAATATTAGACAATTTGTTTAAAACTGAATATTAAATAATATTGTTTAACATTGTAATACCCTACAGCAACTCGGTATACTTTAAAATCCCATCCAATACAACAATTTCCAGTTTTCCTTCTCTTGTGCAACTGCTTTGTTATATTCTGCATAACTTTCGAACGGTTCATCTGATTTAAACACAATATTCGGAAAATTTGTTTAAAATTAAATATTAAATAATATTGTCTAACATCATAACACTCTACAGCAACTCGGTATACCTAAAAATCCAATCCAATACAACAATTTCCAGTCTCTCCTAACTCGTATAACTGCTTTGGTATATTCTTCATAACTTTTGAATAGTTCATCAGATTTAAACACTTTATTCGACAAATTTGTTTAAAATTAAATCATCTTTAATATTGTCTAACATTATAATACTCTACAGCAACTCGGTATACTTTAAAATCCAATCAAAATCTGACATTTTTTTCTTCTTTCAGACAAAACCGACGCCTCGTCTAAGACGGCGAGTGCCAGTGAAGGCCAAACTGCGGAACCGACTATCAAACAAAATCCTGAAGACTCAAAAAGAACCACGAGTTGGCCAGCAGTGCTTTTTTTCTTATACATTCACGTTTTGGGAATTTACGGAGTGGCTGCGATTTTTAAGGCAAAACTTTTGACGAATTTATTCGGTAAATAGTAATAGAAATATGAAAAAAATATGGAAAAAATATTTTTAATAATTTTAATATTTGTTATTATTATTTATTTATAATATTTTAATATTTTTAGGTTTACTTTTATTAAGTTTAGGCGTTTTGGGATCGACTTGTGGTGCCCATAGACTTTGGACACATAAATCTTATACTGCAAATAAAAGTCTTAGAATTTTTTTGATGCTTTGTCAGACTTTGGCGGGAACTGTAAGTACAAAATATTTTCAAAAATATTTAAATTAGTTATTGAGAATTTATTTGTGCCTATTGGTAAGTTGGTAAAAGACTCTGATAAAAAAAATCTGGTGCAAAGTTGAAGTAAACTCATAAAACTCGTATGAATTGTCTCGGATTGCATAGTTATTTTTGATTTGATGTAACTCTAAAATGGTTAGTCGTACGGAAATTTTTATAAACAATTTTTTATGGTAAATTTATTAAGCTTTAAAAGTACCAAAGAAAGTTATGTAATAAGTTTAATATTTTATAAGATATTACTAATTTTGCAGGACGTTGATGTTACATCAAACTCCATCAAACTTGCATTTAAAATGAACAAATTTTAATATGCTTTTTTTTGGGTTAATATAACTCTAAAATTATTCGTCGTACTGAAATTTTTTATAAATAATTTTTTAAAGTAAATTTATTAAGCTATAGAAGTGCCAAAGATAGTTATGTAATAGATTTAATATTTTATGAGATATTAGTAATTTGGCAAAACGTTACATCGATTGCTTGCATTTAATATGAACAAATTTTAATATGCTATTTTTGAGTTGTTATAACTCTAAAATTATTAGTCGTACGGAAAAATTTCTTTAATAATTTTTTATTGTAAATTTATTTAGCTATAAAAGTGCTGAAGATAGTTATGTAATAAGATTATTATTTTATGAGATATTACTAATTTTGCAAGACGTTAGTGTTACATCAAACTCCAACAAACTTGCATTTAATATGAACAAATTTTAATATGCAATTTTTGAGTTGTTATAACTCTAAAGTTATTAGTCGTACGGAAAATTTTTATTAATAATTTTTTATTGTAAATTTATTAAGCTATAAAAGTGCCAAAGATAGTTACGTAATAAGTTTAATATTTTATGAGATATTACTAATTTTGTAAGGACCTTGCTGTTACATCAAACTCCATCAAACTTGCATTTAATATGAACAAATTTTAATATGCTATTTTTGAGTTGATTAGTTGAACTCTAAAATTATTAGTCGTACTGAAATTTTTTATAAATAATTTTTTAAAGTAAATTTATTAAGCTATAGAAGTGCCGAAGATAGTTATGTAATAAGTTTAATATTTTATGAGATATTACTAATTTTGCGAAGACGTTGCTGTTACATCAAACTCCATCAAACTTGCATTTAATATGATCAAATTTTAATATGCTATTTTTGAGTAGTTATAACTCTAAAATTATTAGTCGTACGGATTTTTTTTTAAATAATTTTTTATTCTAAATTCATTAAGCTATAAAAGTACCAAAGAAAGTTATGTAATACGTTTAATATTTTTTGAGATATTACTAATTTTGCGAGACGTTCCTGTTACATCAAACTCCATTGCTTGCATTTAAAATGAGAAATTTTTAAAGTGCTATTTTATTTGAGTTGTTATAACTCTAAAATGGTTAGTCGTACAGAAATTTTTATTAATAATTATTTATTGTAAATTTAATAATCTATAAAAGTGCCGAAGATAGTTATGTAATATATTTAATATTTTATAAGATATTACTAATTTTGCCAGACGTTACATGTTACATAAAACTCCATTGCTTGCATTTAATATAAACAAATTTTAATATGCTATTTTAGTTGATATAACTCTAAAATTATTAGTCGTACCAAAAAATTTCTTTAATAATTTTTTATTGTAAATTTCTTAAGCTATAAAAGTGCCAAAGATAGTTACGTATTAAGTTTAATATTTTATAAGATATTACAAATTTTGCGAAACGTTGCTGTTAAATCAAACTCCATCAAACTTGCATTTAAAATGAGAAATTTAATATGCTTTTTTTTGGTTTAAATAACTCTAAAATTATTAGTCGCTTGGAAAAATTTCTTTAATAATTTTTTATAGTAAATTTATTAAGCTATAAAAGTGCCGAAAATAGTTATGTAATAAGTTTAATATTTTATGAGATGTTGGTAATTTTGCGAGACTTTTCTTAATATGCTATTTTAGAGTTGTTATAACTCTAAAATTATTAGTCGTACAAAAAAATTTTATTTTTTTTTTGTTGAAAATTTAATCAACTATAAATTTCTCATAGACAGCAAAATGATCAAGTTAATATTTTATGAAATTTTAGCAATTTTTCGAGACTACTAAAGACAAATTTCCACAATATTTAGAATGAACTAATTTTTTAAAAATTTATATTAAATAAACCATTAGTTATAAATTATTCTAAATTTAGTATGTCAATAACAAGTACGTCTATTATACAGAAAAATAGTAAAAATTTCGTAAAAATAATTATTAGTATATAAAATCAGTACAAAGTACCCAAGCTAGTACTAAATTTTGAAAAATTAAATAAAAAAACTTTCAAAATTCGGCAAAAATATATTATTAATTCTAAATTATTATAATTTCAGTATGTTACTAATATACCTACATATCTGTTATACGTAAAAATATTAAAAATTTAATTTTTCCAATTATTAGTATATGAGATTGATATTTGAAGCGCAAAATACCCAAGAAAGATCTAGTTCTGAAATTATAAAAATGAAGTCAACTTTAAAAATTCGGCAAAAATGTATTATTAATTCTAAATTATTATTATTTCGGTATGTTACTAATATACATTTCTGTTATAAAGAAAAATATTAAAAATTTGGTGAAAATAATTATTAGTATATAAAATCAGTAACTAATTGCGCAAAGTACCCAAGAAAATCTAGTACTAAATTTAATTTATTAAGTTGAAATTGCAAAATTCGGCAAAATTTAATATTAATTCTAAATTATTTTAATTTTAGTATGTTACTAATATACATGTCTGTTATACAGAAAAATAGTAAAAATTTAATAAAAATAATTATTAGTATATAAAATCAGTAACTAATTGCGCAAAGTACCCAAGAAAGATCTAGTACTAAATTTAATAAATTAAGCTGAAATTGCAAAATTTGGCAAAATTTAATATTAGTTCGGAATTACTATAATTTCAGTATGTTACTAATATACATGTCTGTTATACAGAAAAATAGTAAAAATAATTATTAGTATATATAATCAGGAACTAATGCACAAAGTACCCAAGAAAGATCTAGTTCTGAAATTAGAAAAAAAGTCAACTTTGAAAATTCGGCAAAAATATAATATTAATTATAAATTATTATAATTTCAGTATGTTATTAATATACATGTCTGTTATACAGAAAAATCGTAAAAATTTAGTATAAATAATTATTAGTATATAAAATCAGTAACTCTTGGCGCAAAGTACCCAAGAAAGATCTAGTTCTAAATTTAGAAAAATAATGTCAATTTTCAAAATTCGGCAAAAATATATTATTACTTCTAAATTATCATAATTTTAGTATGTTACTAATACACATGTCTGTTATACGGAAAAATATTAAAAGTTTAATTTTATTAATTATTAGTACAAAATCGATATTTGAAGCGCAAAATACCCAACAAAAATCTAGTTGATTAAATGTCAACTTTGAAAATTCAGTATAAATAAACTACTTGCTCTAAATTGTTCAAAATTTGATATGTTATATTTAAATATGCCTAAAATAATTTGGCATAAAAATAATTTAGTTAAAAAAAATTTTAATCAAAAAATTCAGTAATCACTTGAACAAAGTACGTACTAGAAGCAAAACTTATTTAGTATAAAATCATAAAGTTTACTTTAAAAAAATTAATTCTAGACAAAGTGCTAGTTTTTTTAAACTATAATTTTGGTATGTTATACCTAAATATGTCTATTAAAATATAAAATTGTAAAAATTTAGTAAAAATAATTATTAGTATATAAAATCAGTAACTAGTTGCGTAAAGTTCTCAAGAATGATCTAGTTCTGAAATTAGAAAAAGAATGTCAACTTTGAAAATTCAGTATAAATAAACTACTCGCTCTAAATTCTTAAAATTTTGGTATGTTAAACCTAAATATGCCTAAAATAATTTGGCATAAAAATAATTCAATTAAACAATTTTTAATAAAAAAAAATCAGTTATTACTTGAACAAAGTCCGTACCACAAACAAAATTTGGTGTAAGAACATCAAGTCAGTTTTTAAAAATTTACCATAAACAAAGTATTAATTTTTTTGAACTATAATTTTGGTATGTTATACCTAAATATGTCTATTAAAATATAAAATAGTAACAAATTAATTTAAACAATTATTAGTATAAAAAGTTAGTATTTGTTAGCACAAATCCTACATAGAAATATCTATACAATTTTAGCTTTTATTTAATTTATTTTATTTTTGTTCAAACCTAATATTTGTTTTTGATAACACCCAAGGTTTTTCCTTATATTATCTAAATAATTATTCAAATCCATTTGTTTTTTGCAATAACTTTAGCAATTATTTTCAACAATTACATTTTATTTTCAATGTCAGCAAATGGTTTCAATAATTTTAAAACAAAACATAGTTTATTTTTCAGATCCAATTTTACCTTAAAGGTTGTACTAAATAAAGTAAATTTCTAATTACAATGCAATATTTAATTACAAAGCAAACTGTTAGTTTGGAAAAGAAAAGTTCAAAGTTCAACGAATTCAATGTAAATTCATTTACATTTGCTATTGTATGAAAAATCAATCGGAAATAATATTCTCGAACGAAACTATTCAATAATTATAATATATTAATATTTATTAGACTAAACTTTGAACGTTTGATTGTGATTTTCTGAAAAATACTTTGTACGTAATTGAATAAATATTTTTTTTAAATATATAGATTGGTAAATATATTTCTACAAAAAATTTCATATAAATGGGAAAACCTTTATTTAAACCACAAATAGACAAAATAAATAAACCGAATGTGTTTACCCAAAAATATTCCAAGAAATACTTTTACTTTTATACTCTTTTAAATATATAATTTAGTTAATAATAATAACATTTATAAAATTCTAAAGGATATAAAAAATGCACTACAAATTAGGCACTTACAAATTATGCACGTAATTTTGAAAATTATTTAAAAATATAAAACGTACTCCTACAAAAATATTTTATATAACAAACTAATAGATAATTGAATTATTAATAATACTTTCTAACACAATTTTTTAATCAAACTAATATTTTACAAGTTATTTTCAAAAATCTAAATACACCACAAATGGCTTAATATAAAAAGAGCATTACTGCAGGATACAAATGTGATAGTTTTGACTATAACTTTAAAAATAATCAATATATATATAAATAATATAAATTATATATATAATATAAATTACACCTAGTTACTTTTTCTATCAATTTTCAAAACAAATTAATGTTTGCTCATTAAATTACTTTATTTACGGTCATAAAATAATTTTTAACAACTGTATCTTTTGCAATATTGCAAAATGCACTTCATAAAAGGTTAGTAGAAGCATTCGATGAGTGCAGTTGATGCAAAAAAGTGAGAAAGTTGACACTTGAATAGATCTTTTTAGAAAAAACCTTCTTTTGCATATAATAAAGTAATTGTCAATTAACACTCGGTTATGTAAGAAAATTCTTCGACGTGTTTAAAGTATAAATATTATATGTATATATATATATATATATATATATAATATATATATGTATGTATGTATATTTATAAATATAATATAGGCCAAGCCTTAAGCACTTTCTACACTTATTCAAACACTTGAAAAGTGTTTCTTAATATTTTCTTATTGTTAGAGTGTAAATCGAACGATTTTGTATGAGAACTGTTATATAAATTATAGATGTCTTAGTTTTTTTTTAGTATTACTTGCAAAATAAGCGTTGGATTTAAAAACTGTCTTCAAAAGATTTGTTTATGATAAAATTATCTATACTTTTGTTATATATGATATTTTTGTAAGAGTACGTTTTATATTTTTAAATAATTTTCAAAATTTTGTTAACGTAGAGTTCAAGTACGTGCCTAATTTGTAATGCTTTTTTTATATTTTTGAGAATAACTTGTTAAATAACAGTTTGATTTAAAAATTGTATTAGAAGGAATTATTAAGAAATCAATTATCTATTAGTTTGTTATACATAACATTTTTGTAGGGGTACATTTTATATTTTTAAATAACTTTCAAACGTAAGTCTAAATTATTAAAATCTATTGAAGGTGGAGCTTAAAAAATGTCTTATACTTATGAACTCTTAAAAAGTTTATTTAAATATTTTTTTTATTATTGAAGACATTTTAGTATAAATTTTTTAATGTAATATTTAGACATTTACATAATTTAAAAATAGTTCCAACTATAAAACTTCACACATATTTTAAGACCATAAAATTAAATTATTAATTATAAGACTTATTGTATATATATATATATAAATATATATATATATATATATATATATATATATTTGTATTCTTCGTTTTTTGTGCCAAAACTATAAACTATATTAACTAGTTGTATATGGAGTAATAGTTAACAATTTCATAAAGACAATTTTTATATAAATAGATTTTAAATATATAAATTAGGTTAAAAGTTATAACCCAAATTAGTACCTTACTTTCGATAAGACATTGTCAAAGTTTACAAGCAATTTATATACATATTTTGCACTTTCATAACATCAATATATATGTACAGTTTATAAATATTTTTATGCAAAATGACTTCTAGAAGACTATTTTTAAATGCAATTCTTACTTTAAAAGTTATGATCAAAAATATGCATATGCATTCACACAAAACCTGTTTAATTTACGTAAAACAAGTAAACTTATGCATTTATTGGTTTTAAAGATTCGATTTGCGACAAAACTATAAATAAAAGTAACTAACAGATAAAAGATAATTTTATAAAGATTGTGTATAAATAGATTTTAAATATAGTGATTTTTTTAGACATTACGAACCAAAATGTACAATTCGTACGTAGACTCTACACGAAATTTGCACTCTTGTCCTTTACCTTAACCAAATTTTGAAAATATGTTAAAAATATAAAAAGTGATTTTACAAAACTATCACATATGACGAACTAATAGGTAATTCTTTTACCAATAATTCTTTCTAATATAGTTTGCAAATCTAAGCAATAGTTTACAAGTCATTCTCAAAACAACAAACAAAAACACAATAACCCTTGCACCTTCAAAC
Organism: Ctenocephalides felis; assembly: GCF_003426905.1. Taxonomy (NCBI): domain Eukaryota; kingdom Metazoa; phylum Arthropoda; class Insecta; order Siphonaptera; family Pulicidae; genus Ctenocephalides; species Ctenocephalides felis. The sequence goes on from NW_020539727.1 coordinate 22,436,530, forward strand.
TACAAACTTTGAAAATCATTTAAAAATACAAAACGCACTCCTAGACTATTGTTATATATAACAATCTTTTACCTAAAATCATCGCCAACAAATCCTCCATACACACCAACCACCTCCAACAACTATTTTCCAACTTACAGCCAAAAAACACTAAAAATCTAACCTCTATCATCTTTCCTTTCAGGGAAGTATATATCTACTACAACTTTAGCACCTCCAAACTTTGAACTTTGAAAATTATTTAAAAATACTAAACGCACTCCTACACTATTCTCATATATGACAATATTTTACCCAAAATCATCCCCAACAACTTTTTCATACACAACAACTACCTCCAACAATTATTTAACAACTTACAGCCAAAAACACAAAAAACTAACCTCTATCCTCTTTTCTTCCAGTGAAGTATCTATCTACTACAACTTTAGCACCTACAAACTTCGAACTTTAAAAATTATTTAAAAATACTAAACGTGCTCCTACACTTTTGTCATATATAACAATCTTTTACCCAAAATCATCCCCGACATATTTTTTATACACACCAACCACCTCCAAGAACTATTTTTTAACTTACAACCACAAACCCTAAAAATCTGTGGCGGAATGAAAATGTTCTTGACAGATGTCAGTTGATTGACGCCAATTTGATGACTAAACTACACAGCACACTTGGAGCTACGCTGATGCGAATGTCGCATCTAGCAAGCTTTAGCTAGATTATTGTTTTCACGATCGTAAAATTGTTTTCTCGGTTTTAGTCAGCGATCAATTTTCGGGCTAATAAATTGATATCAAAATTTATATCATATCAGTTTCGTTGTAAATTGAGTTATCAATAAACTCACATTATCATCGAGTCTACAACATTTATTTACGGTTTCATTTCTAAATATAATTTATTAATATTAAGTGGCACACGTATGCCATAAATCTAACCCTTATCCTCTTTCCTTCCAGGGAAGTATCTACAGTTGGGTTCGTTCCCACAGGCTACATCATGCAACTTTAGACACCGACAAGGACCCTTTTTACAGCAACAAGGACCTTTTTAAGTCCCAAATCGTCCACCAGCTCCAGGGCTACAGCCCGGAGCAGGAAAGGCTGCTGGAGCAGCAGGACATGAGCGATTTGGAGAAGGACAAGGTGGTCATGTTCCAGAAATCGTAAGTTGGGGAATGGATTTATGGGTATAAGGGGTTGTTGTAGGGTATTTTGGTGTAGGACAATGTTGGAGATCGTGAAATTTTGTATAAATTTGCTAAAGATTGCTTATAGTTTGGATGAATAGTTTAGAAGTTATACGGATTTTGGTAAATGAAGGCACAAACCAGTTTCAGGTACTCAACTTTACTGCCGCATTTCAAATGCAGTTTTGAAGTATACCAAGTTGCTGTAGGTCTTTACAACCTTAGACAACTTTATACACAATTCAATTTACTACAAATCACCCATACATACCATCCACTTCACACAAACCCATCAAAAGTTACCATTAACAAAACAAAAGCAATTCAACCAACAATCCACTACCCACCTTTACCAAAGGGTTGACTAATCAAGCCAATTTTTTATAAGGAGTTATTGTAGGGTATTTTGATGTTAGACAATGTCACAGGTCATGCAATTTTGTATAAATTTGCTAGAGATTTCTTTTAGTTTGGACAAATAGTTTTGAAGTTACAAGAGACATGGTAAATGAATGCACAAACCAGTTTCAGGTACTCACTTTCACTGTCTAATTTCAAATGCGTTTTTTAAGTATACCGAGTTGCTGTAGGTCCATACAACCTTAGACAACTTTATACACAATTCAATTTCTCACAAATCACTTATACATACCATCCCCTTCACACAAACCCATCAAAAGTTATCATCACCAAAACGAACAAAATTCAACCAACAATCAACTACCCACCTTAACCAAAGGGTTGACTAATCGGGCCAATTTTTTATAAGAAGTTGTTGTAGGGTATTTTGGTGTTAGACAATGTTATAGGTCATGCAATTTTGTATAAATTTGTTGAAGATTTCTTTTAGGTTGGACAAATAGTTTTGAAGTTACAAGAATTTTGGTAAATGAATGGACAAACCAGTTTAAGGCTCTCAACTTTACTGCCGAATTTCGAATGCGTTTTTGAAGTATACAGAGTTGCTGTAGGTCCTGACAACCTTAAACAACTTTATACACAATTCAATTTATTACAAATCACCCATACACACCATCCACTTAACACAAACCCATCAAAATTTACAAGCCATACAACAAAACAATTCAACCAACAATCCACTACCCACCTTAACCAAAGGGTTGACTAATTGAGCCAATTTTTTATAAGGAATTGTTGTAGGATATTTTGATGTTAGACAATGTGGTTGATCATGCAATTTTGTATAAATTTGCTAAAGATTTTTTTTAGGTTGGACAAATAGTTTAGAAGTTATAAGAATTTTGGTAAATAAATTCACAAACCAGTTTAGGGCTCTCAACTTCACTGCCAAATTTCAAATACGTTTTTAAAGTATATCAAGTTGATGTAGGTCCATACAACCTTAGACAACTTTATACACAATTCAATATACTACAAATCACCCATACACAGCATCCACTTCACACAAACCCATAAAAAATTACAACCCATACAACAAATCAAATCCAACCAACAATCTACTACTCACCTTTACCAAAGGGTTGACTTATCGTCCTAATTTTTTTCCTGCAGGTTCTACTGGCCAATGTACATAATCCTAACACTTTTGCTGCCAATCAATGCTCCGATGGAATACTGGGGCGAAAATTTTGTCAACAGTTTCTTCATAATTGGATGCACAAGATACCTTTTGGCCCTTCATGCATCCTGGTTGATAAATTCTGCAAGGCATGTTTGGGGAATTAAACGAGGAGAAAGGTAAAAAAATAGGAAAAATTGATAAAATAGTATTAAATAGTGATAAATAATATTAAATAGTACTCAATAGTACTTAAACTATTTTTTTCTGTATAAAAATTTTAATATTTTAACTTGTTGTGGAAGATATTAGAAAAGTGGTGGCCGCAGGTTGGACTAAAGTGTTAAAGATTTGTTAAGGTTTTTTTTGTACCAAAAAGTGGTTATAGAAAGACATGTTGTATAGCACATATATAGCTTATACTATTAGCTATGATTTACCCAAAGACAACTTTAATTTATCTTTATTACTTCAGAAGTTACAAGCCAAAGTTTGGAAAAATATCACCAGAAACTTGCCATCTTACTTACACACTAATAATATATTCTGTGGTGTTAACGTGTTTTATTAATAATTTTCTTATCAATATTTTGATTTTTATTAATTTGTTTTATATTTTTAGGTATCCTTCAGACAGCAACATGATTTTCTTCATCACAAAATCCTACTGGCCAAGTTACCACTATATGCTACCATGGGATTATCAATCTGGAGAATATGGAACTTATGGTAAAAATTTAAAATAAATCAATATTTTGATAAAAATAAGTAAAAAATTAAGCCAAAAGTGTTAAAAATACTCTAATGCATCAGCAGGATGAAGTTCTAATTCAATGCAACTAATATGATATCTTAAAAAGTGACCCAACACTTATTTTTACCAAAAAAAAAGTAGTTTTATTTTGAATATTGGTTTTTGTCTTCTGAATCTCTTATATAACAATATAAATCAAATTTAATACTAAATTCGTGATCTACTTTTTGAGCACTATCAATAGACACCCCACATGTACTTATCAATTTGCCTATTGGCAAGTTACTATTAATTTTTCTGGTACTCGTTCAACTTTTTGATGCTCTACCACATTTTTTTAAAATATATTCAAACTGCAATATTGCAAATTAAATTGATTTAGAAATTCGTATTCTGCTTTTTGAGCTCTATCCATAGACATATCACATGCACTTATTGAAAAGCCTATTGGCAAGTTGCTAATAATTTTCCGGGTACTTGTTCAACTTTTTGATGCTCTACTACATTTTTTTAAATTTAACTAAAACTGCAATATTGCAAACTAAATTTGTTTACAGATTTGTAATCTGCTCTCCGAGCTCTATCAATAGATACCCCACATGCACTATCAGTTAGCCTATTGGCAAGTTGCTATTAATTTTTCTGGTACTTTTAGATGTTCAACTTTTAGATGTTTCACCACATTTTTTTCAAATAAATTCCAACTGCAATATTGCAAATTAAATTGGTTTACACATTTGGAATCTGCTTTTTGAGCTCTATCAATAGACACCCTACATGTACAAACAGTTTGCCTATTGGCAAGTTGCTATTAATTTTCCGGGTACTTGTTCAACATTATGATGCTCTACCATATTTTTTTTAAATAAATCTGAACTACAATATTGCAAATTAAATTGGTTTATAAATTCATGTTCTGCTTTTTGAGCTCTATCCATAGACATGTCACTTGCTCTTATTGAATTGCCTATTGGCAAGTTGGTAATAATTTTTCTGGTACTTGTACAACTTTTAGATGTTCCACCACATTTTTTTTAAATAAATTTAAACTGCAATATTGCAAATTAAATTGGTTTACACATTTGGAATCTGGTTTTTGAGCTCTATCCATAGACATGTCACATGCACTTATCAAATTGCCTATTGGCAAGTTGCTAATAGTTTTCTTGGTATTTGTTCAAATTTTTGATGCTGCACCACCTTTTTTTAAATTAAATTCAAACTGCAATATTATAATTTACGTTCGTTTACACATTTAGAATCTGCTCATTAAGCTCTATCAATAGACACGTCACATGTACTATCGGTTTGCCTATTGGCAAGTTGCTATTAATCTTCTTGGAACTTATTCAACTTATAGATGCTTCACCACTTTTTTTTAAATAAAATCAAAACTGCACAATTATAAATTAAGTTTGTTTACATATTTATAATCTGCTTTTTGAGCTCTATCCATAGACACGTCACATTCACTTATCGATTTGCCTATTGGCAAGTTGCTAATAATCTTTCTGGCACTTGTTCAACTTTTTGATGCTTACCACATTTTTTTTAAATTAAATTCAAACTGCAATATTGCAAATTAAATTGGTTTACACATTTGGAATCTGCTCATTAAGCTCTATCCATAGACACCCCACATGTAATATCAGTTTCCCTATTGGCAAGTTGCTATTAACTTTTCTGGTACTTGTTCAACTTTTTTGATGCATCACCACATTTTTTTAAATTTAACTAAAACTGCAATATTGCAAATTAAATTGGTTTATAAAGTCGTATTCTGCTTTTTGAGCTCTATCCATAGACACCTTGCATGCTCTTATCAGTTTGCCTATTGGCAAGTTGCTATTAATTTTTATAGTACTTGTTCAACTTTTAGATGTTCCACCACATTTTTTAAAAATTAAATTCAAACTGCAATATTGCAAATTAAATTGGTTTAGAAATTTATATTCTGCTTTTTGAGCTCTATCCATTGATACGTCACATGTACTATCAGTTTGCCAATTGGCAAGTTGCTATTAATTTTTCTGGAACTTGTTCAACTTTTAGATGTTCCACCACATTTTTTTAAATAAATTTAAACTGCAATATTGTAAATTAAATTGGTTTAGAAATTCGCATTCTGCTTTTTGAGTTCTATCCATAGACATGTCACATGCACTTATTGAATTGCCTATTGGCAAGTTGCTATTAATTTTTCTGGTACTTGTTCAACATTTTAATGCTCTACCACATTTTTTTAAAATTAAATTAAAAATACAATATTGCAAATTAAATTTGTTCAGAAATTTGTATTCTGCTTTTTGAGCTCTATCAATAGACACCACACATGCCTTACCAATTTGCCTAGTGGCAAGTTGCTATTAATCTTCTTGGAACTTGTTCAACTTTTAGATGTTTCACCACATTTTTTTAAAATTAAATTCAAACTGCAATATTGCAAATTAAATTGGTTTAGAAATTCGTATTCTGCTTATTGAGCTCTATCCATAGACACCCAACATGTATTATCAGTTAGCCTATTGGCAAGTTGCTATTAATTTTTCTAGTACCTGTTCAACTTTTTGATACTCTACCACATTTTTTATAATTAAATTAAATGTACAATATTGAAAATTAAATTTGTTTACACATTTAAAAGCTGCTGTTTGAGCTCTACCCATAGACATGTCACACGTACTATAGGTTTGCCTATAGGCAAGTTGCTATGAATTTTTCGGGTACCTGTTGTTTTTTTTAAATAAATTCCAAAAGCAATATCATAAATTAAATTTGTTTACACATTTAGAATCTGCTCTCAAAGCTCTTTTCCCAGACACCCAACATGCCTAACCAATTATGCCTATTGGCAAGTTGCTTATAATATTTTGCATACCTTCCAGGCTCCGGTTGCTCCACCGCCTTCATCAGAGTTTTTGCAGCTTTGGGATTGGCCACGAATTTACGAACTATGGATTCTGCTTCTGTGAAGAAGGCTTTGGCGAATTCTGTAGATACTGGTAAATATAATAAAAAATAAATATAATATAATAAATAATAATATAATAAGTAATTTTTTTATTTATACAGCAAAAAGTTTTTGTAGAATGATATGCCATGTTCTTTTTTGTCTTTGGAATTGGTTTTTCTAAAATTTTGTGAAAAATAGTTCACTGGTACTTTTTACACAATTACTAAATAACTTCCCGAAAATTTTTGCATTTCTCGACGTTTTGAAGGTTTCTGAACATTTTGGCATACCTCAGAAAACTAATGGATGTGTGTGTGTGTGTGTGTGTTTTGTATGTCCGCATTTTTTCGTCCACATTTTTTTAGGTTAAAAAATCATTACATCCTTTTTTATTTTCCATAAAATATTTTTGTAATTTTAGATCAAAAATTCAAAAAATCACCCAGGCTAAGCACAGTCTAAGCGCCACTCCGGTACAAATATTTACCCAAGTGCGTTTAGACTGTTTATGTATTGGAGCACTTTTCCAATTTTGTGAGAAAAACTATTGAAAAATTTGAAAATGCTGCCGAGATAAGCTCAGTATAAGTGAAAATGTCGCACAGAAATATTTGAAAATGCGTTTAGACTGTGACTATACCAAAATTTGGTACATTTTTTTACATTTTTGCAAATATCTCGAAAACTTTGTATTGTGCACTCTTTTCTAATTAACTTAGCAGAAACTAGATAAAATTCACTACAGATTCATCTCAAACTTTTTGTTTTCTTCAATATAAAAGTTTTGAATAAAACTTGATTGAATATATATATATATAATTTCTCTTGAACGGTTAGTCCAATTTCGATAAAACTTTTTGGATTTTGTCAAGAGAATTTACAATTGGTATTGATTTACAAAAATTTGAATTATGTTAAAACAGATGTTCCGGAGATAAATTGATTTATGATTTACATTTGATTTTATATGTCTATTTATTTTTTAGGTAAACCAATAGAGCAGTGCTTGGAAGAAGTCGGTTCTAAGGCCCAACAAAAATTTCATCCTGAACACTATTTGGACGCCGTCAAGTATACATCATAATTTTTACTCATTTCTTTTCTAAAAAAATTAACAAAAATAGTTTAAATAAATTAAGAACAAATTAACAACAAATTATTTAAACAAAGTCAGAAGTGGATGAAAATCTTTAGTAAAAAAAATATGTATATATATATATATATATATATATCCACTCCTTCACTACACTTGCGTTGTAACCTTGATCAGTGTCCATAATGCACCGCTATTAATAACATGAAACTCGTTTGTTAATATAATAGTATTTTATTATTTTACACAAATTTAGTGTCCAATCAATTTTACATCATAATTAATTTTTCTGTTGTTTTTCCTGGTTTGATTACTAAATGATGACACACATCAAGTGTCAAAACGTTTAATGGAATAAATAATTTTGTTATTTAATCTTTTTTTAATTCGACGATTAGGCTGCAAAAATATTACATATATATATATATATATATATATATATATATATAATATCATTTTTCTTGAAAGGCTAGTCGAATTTCGATAAATCTTTTTGGATTTTGACAAAAGAATTTACAATTGGTATTGAGTTACAAAAATAGTAATTATGTAGATAAAAATTAGCATTTTATTTTGGTTTTTCTTGAAAAAAACTAAAATTTTGACAGAAAACATTAGTAGAAATATCATTTTATAAACAATTTGCATAAAATATTAGATATGTGTTAAATTCCGAGCAAAAAATTGGAGGTCAATAATATTATTGGTAAAAAGCATGAAATATTTGCTAGATATGATATATAAACAAATTAGTTAAACATATTTGTTATAAAATATTTTAATCCACTATTGACTTTGTTTAAATAAATATTTTTAAAGACTTTAAAATATTTTGAAAAACACTCTTGCCAAAATTGCATGAAATTTTACCAAAAATTTTGTTAAATAAAAAACTAAGTCTGACAACATTTTTTGGGGCCCAAAATAATTAAAAAAAAAACACTTTTTAAATATAAAACTTACACTTAATTAATTTTACTAACACAATTTATTAGATAAAAGTTTAAAACAATTTTAGTACACCAAAAAATATTTAGTTTGCACCAAATTAATATTTACAAATTTGCACCACTTTGAATATAATATTCACAAATTTTAAAAAATCTAAAAATATTATTTAATATAATTCAACACTATTTACATAAACCAAAATAATTTGGAAATAATACTTTTAAAATATAAAACTTGCGTATAATTTTATTTAAACACAAGTTTTTAAAACAGTTTTTTAACACCGTTTCGAATTAAAATTTTACCAAATTTTTGGAAAAAAATTATATAAATATATAATTTATAATAATTTAAATTAATTAACACTATTTTTTTATTTTTTCACATTTTTGCATGATTTTATTTTTATTCTGCACAATATTTTGCACTGGGAACTCTATTTTTCATAACAATTTTTTGTTTTTAGGAGATTTTGAAAAATTTGTGCACCCAAAAAAATTGGGACTTTTGTGAAATATTGTGTGAGAATGGTAATAAAAAATAATTATTTAAATATTTTCTATTTTTGCACGTTTTTATTTTTATTCTGCACAATATTTTGCACTGGAAACTCTATTTTTCATGACAATTTTTTGTTTTAGGAGATTTTGAAAAATTTGTGCACGAAAAGCAAAAAAAATTAGGAAAAAAATTTGTCCAAGAAAAAAATTGGGACTTTTGTGAAATATTGTGTGTGAATGCTAATAAATAATAATTATTTAAATATTTTCTATTTTTGCACGTTTTTATTTTTATTCTGCACAATATTTTGCACTGGAAACTCTATTTTTCATGACAATTTTTTGTTTTAGGAGATTTTGAAAATTTGTGCACGAAAAGCAAAAAAAATTAGGAAAAAAAAAAATTGGGACTTTGTGAAATATTGTGTGTGAATGCTAATAAATAATAATTATTTAAATATTTTCTATTTTTGCACGTTTTTATTTTTATTCTGCACAATATTTTGCACTGGAAACTCTATTTTTCATGACAATTTTTTGTTTTAGGAGATTTTGAAAAATT
>NW_020539727.1:22447075-22490512 GCF_003426905.1 Ctenocephalides felis
AAAAAATACTAAACTTCAGAATAAAATAAAAAAAATTATAATAAAAATAGTATATAGTATAGTTAACATTTATGCAAAAATTCAACAAAATTTGGATAATAAAAAAAGAAATATTTAGACTTTTATGAAAAAGTGCACCGAAGAAATTTTCAATAAAAGCAAATTGTTGTATTACAATTTTGGTAAAATCGTGAAAAAATACTAAACTTTAGAATAAAATAAAAATTTTAGTACTAAAAATAGTATATAGTATAGTTAGCATTTGAGCAAAAATTCAACAAAATTTAGATAATAATACCAACAATATTCAGACTTTTACAAAAAAAAGTGCACGGATAAAATTTTCAATCCAAATTGTTGTATTACAATTTTTGTAAAATCGTAAAAAAATACTAAAATTTAGAATAAAATAAATATTTTGATACTAAAAAATAGTATATAGTATTGTTAACATTTTTGCAAAAATTCAACAAAATTTAGATAATAATTCCAAAAATATCTAGACTTTTACAAAAAAGTGCCCGGATGCAATTTTCAATAAAAGCAAATCGTTGTGTTACAATTTTGGTAAAAACATAAAAAATACTAAATTTTGAAATAAAATAAAAATTTTGATACTAACAAATATTATATAGTATAGTTAACATTTGTGCAAAAATTCAACAAAATTGGAATAATAATACCTTAAATATTTAGACTTTTATACAAAAGTTCACGGATAAAATGTTCAATAAAAGCAAATTGTTGTATTACAATTTTGGTAAAATCGTAAAAAAATACTAAACTTTAGAATAAATAAAAAATTTTGATATTAAAAATAGTATATAGCTTTATTACCATTTGTGCAAAAATTCAACAAAATTTAGAAAATAATACCAAAAATATTCAGACTTTTGTAAAAAAAAGTGCATGGATAAAATTTTCAATAAAAGCAAATTGTTGTATTACAATTTTGGTAAAATCATAAAAAATACTAAACTTTAGAATAAAATAAAAATTTTGATACTAAAAAATAGTATATAGTTTTGTTAATATTTGTGCAAAAATTCAACAAAATTAGATAATAATACCAAAAATATTTAGACTTTTTTAAAAAAAAGTGCACGGATGAAATTTTCAATAAAAGCAAATTGTTGTATTACAATTTTGGTAAAATCGTAAAAAATACTAAACTTTAGAATAAAATAAAAATTTGATACTAAAAAATAGTATATAGTATTGTTAAAATTTGTGCAAAAATTCAACAAAATTTAGATAATAATACCAAAAATATTTAGACTTTTTTTAAAAAAGGTGCACGGACAAAATTTTCAATAAAAGCTAATTGTTGCATTACAATTTTGGTAAAATCGTAGAAAATACTAAACTTGGGTATAAAATAAAAATTTTGATAACAAAAAATAGTATATGGTTTGTTAATATTTGTGCAAAAATTCAACAAAATTAGAATAATAAAACCGAAAATATTCAGACTTTTTTTTAAAAAAGTGCACGGATAAAATTTTCAATAAAAGCAAATTGTTGTACTACAATTTTGGTAAAATCGTGAAAAATACTAAACTTTAGGATAAAACAAAAATTTTGATACTAAAAAATAGTGTATAGTTTAGTTAACATTTGTGCAAAAATTCAACAAAATTTAGATAATAATACCAAAAATATTTAGATTTTTATAAGAAAGTGCAGGGATGAAATTTTCAATAAAAGCAAATTGTTTTATCACAATTTTGGTAAAATCATAAAAAATACTAAACTTTAGGATAAAATAAAAATTTTGATACTAAAAAATAGTATATAGTTGGTTAGCATTTGTGCAAAAATTTAGAAAAATTTAGATAATATATACCAAAAATATTTAGACTTTTATAATAAAAAATGCACGGATGAAATTTTCAGTAAAAGCAAATTGTTGTATTACAATTTTTGTAAAATCGTAAAAAATACTAAACTTTAGAATAAAATGAAAAATTTGATACTAAAAAATAGTATATAGTATAGTTAATATTTGAGCAAAAATTCAGAAAAATTTACATAATATATTACGACTTTTGGAATTTTTTTCAACGAGTAAAATTTTTAACTTTTAATAATTTATGTGGGCGCATATATTTAAGAAATTATTTATTACTCGTTAAATAAATCTAAAATTAATGATTTTTTGATTAAAATAAGTTATACTAGAGTCAATTAATATTATATCAAAAATATTATTAAATTTATAAAATTAAAAATATTTTTAAAAAATGCTGAAAAACCCAAACGTTTTAAAATAATTTTTGTGTATTCAATTGTTCCCACGAGCTATTATTTATTTTTTATATATAATTAAAAAGTATATATATATATATATATATATATATGTCTATTATCATTTATTTATTTTTTAGCAATCTACAATGTAGAATTAGGAATTTTAAAAAACAATTTCGTAATAGTAGAAAAAAGAAGTATGGGTCGAATGCCTTTGATTTATGGAAATATTAAAAAAACTATTCAAACTACCACAGAATCCGATGAACCGACAAGTAAATATTAAAAAAATATATCTAAAATCATAATAAAATTATTAAAAAAATTTGTTAATAATATTATATTTTTTATACATTTTTTAAGGTTCCATCGACGATGTAGAAGATGCAGAATCTATGATGGAATATTTGACTTATTTTAATTCTGCAATGAATGCAACGTAAGTAAAAAATATAATAAAAAGTATACCGAGTTGTTGTAGGGCTTTGAGGTGTTAGAAAATATTATAGACTATTTAATTTTATACAAATTTGCTGAATATTTTATTTAATTTGGACAAACGGTTCAAAAGTTACAGATTTAACAAACAAATGCTCTAGGATTTAGTACTCAATTTTTGCACTAAATGTTTTATTTTGCAAAGCGATTTTAAAGTATACCGAGTTGTTGTAGGGTTTTGACGTGTTAGAAAATATTATAGATTATTTAATTTTACACAAATTTGCTGAATGTTTCATACATTTTGGACAAACGGTTCAAAAGTTACAGATTTAACAAACAAATGCTCTAGTACTTAGTATTTAATTTTCGCACTCGATGTTTTATTTGGCGATACGATTTTAAAGTATACCGAGTTGTTGTAGGGCTTTGTCGTGTTAGAAAATATTATAGATTATTCAATTTTACACAAATTTGCTGAATGTTTCATACATTTTGGACAAACCGTTCAAAAATTACAGATTTAACAAACAAATGCTTTATTTAGTACCTAATTTTCGCACTCAATTTTGCAATGCGATTTTAAAGTATACCGAGTTGCTGTATGGTTTTAATATGTTAGACAATATCATAGATAATTTAATTCTAAACAAATTTGTCAAATATTTCATTAACCTTTCGAAAGTTACAAGAGATGCAACAAATAAAAGCATAAGCAATTTTTTTTATCATTTCGGCTAGCGTCAATAAACTTGTTAATATATGTACAATTAAAATTCGCAAAAATCAATTATCATTCAATTAAAATTTAATATTCGATCTGTGAACAATTGCGAATCGGTTATTCGTATGAATAATTCGAAATAAATGAATTTTGTTAATAACTCATTATGAATCCTTGACATTGACGATAAAAATTGTCCTCTGGTAATTTTGAGGCACGTGGCAACGGAAAAATATTAAAAATTGAATTAAATATTGAAAATTTTTGGAAAATGATTAAAATTTTGTATTTAGTACTTATTTTTGCATAAAAGTTATGAAAAGTTACAAAAGATACAACAAACCAATGCACCAATATTAACTATCCCTCAAGCTATTATTAAATAGATCAATTACAATTTTAAAGTATACCGAGTTGCTGTAGGGTTTTATAATATTAAAGAATATTGTAGCTCATTTAATTTCTCTTCAATTTGTAAAATATTTCATTCAAATCGGACAAATCGTTCAAAAGTTACAAGAGATACAACAAACCTATGCACCTCGAGTAACTATCCCAAAATTATTGGTAAATGGATCAATTACAATTTTAAAGTATACCGAGTTGCTGTAGGGCTTTATAATATTAGAGAATTTTGTACATAATTAAATTTTGTCCCAATTTGTCGAATATTTCATTCAAATCGGACAAACCGTTCAAAAGTTACAAGAGATACAACAAACCAATGCACATCGAGTAACTATTCCCAAACTATTGGTAAATGCATCAATTACAATTTTAAAGTATACCGAGTTGCTGTAGGGTTTGTAATATTAGAGAATATTGTAGGTCATTGAATTCTTCCTCAATTTGTCAAAAAATTCATTCAAATCGGACAAACCGTTCAAAAGTTACAAGAGATAACAACAAACCTATGCACCTCGAGTAACTATCCCAAAATATTGGTAAATGGATCAATTACAATTTTAAAGTATACCGAGTTGCTGTAGGATCGTTTAATATTAAAGAACATTGTAGATCATTGAATTCTTCCTCAATTTGTCAAATATTTCATTCAAATCGGACAAATCGTTCAAAAGTTACAAGATATAAAACAATCCTATGCACCTCGAGTAACTATTCCCAAAATTATTGGTAAATGCATCAATTACAATTTTAAAGTATACCGAGTTGCTGTAGGGTCATATAATGTTAGACAATATTTTAGATTATTTAATTTAGTATAAATTTGCTTAATATTGTATTCATTTCCCACAAACCCTTTAAAAGTTACAAAAGATACAACAAACAAAAGCACTGGTGTTGATCCATTTAATTTTCCAGGTCAATTGTGAAGTTTTACGAAGACGTCGGAACTTTTGATGAAAAACAAAAAAAATGGACGGATCTATTTGCAGGAATTGTCAACAATGAAATTGACAACTCATTGGACAGTTTTATTGTGACTCCTTTGAGATCTAAGGCTGTTTATTTTACTTATCCAATTTTGTACTCCATGTAAGTGAATTTTATCTTATATATAAAAATTAATCGCAAAATGTGTTGGTAAGCGCATAACTCAAAAACGCCTGCACCGATTTGGCCAATATTTTTTTAAAATGTTCGCTGAAGTCCAAGGATAGTTCTTACGGCGAGAAAAAATCGAATAATTGCCGGAAAAACCCTAAAAACAGCCCTTTTCTTTTTCACATACAAACGTTTTCTAACTAAAACGTAGAATCACTTTGAGCTTTATTGCTATTATAAGTTCATATTAAATTACAAGCACTCATTGTATACTCCTAAACGATTATGCGGATTTTGATAAATCTTTCTGAAGTTTGTTAAGGAAATTTTCTAGGATGTATGTGATTATAAAGTACTGGTATGTATGTGCAAATTTGTAGAAATAAATGGGAAAAATTGTAAAAACCGACATATCATTGTTTGCAGTGAAAACAAATAAAAACTATCATCTGCCAAAAATTTCAATTTACTTATGAACCTAGATAATATTAGAATAGGTATAATAAATATATGATCATGAATAAGAAAAATTAAATGTCTACATTATTATTGCCGAAAAGCAGCTGAGATGTGCCAAAAATTAAAATAATATAAAATACAGTATATGTATGGCAGATTGAATGATACACATATGAAGGATATGACAAATTAATTCTCTTGAAATATGACATTAAGTATTAATCAGAGCCGGTTCTATCTTTAATGCGATGCATGCGAAAAATACGAGCGCACGCCTTAGGGGGCACCAACACAAGATTCGGATATTAAATTTTCAACATAGTTTTTATATCAATATATAATTACTTTGCATCTTTTACTAATCTTTCCACAATATTTTTAAAATTTGTAAAAATTTCACTTTAGAACAACAAATGGGAGAGTAAAGATGAATACATACAATTCGTCCTTCACGATATCGATTAGGAGAAGTTTAAGATGCAATTTTGGATATGTTAAATAATATAAAATTAAATTAATTTAATCCAACATTTCTTTTTATCTATTTTATGGTTCTTTTATCTATTTTTAGGCGTTGTTTGTACTACGAAGACACCAGTAGCGGCGGTTCTAAAAGGGATGTTTTCCTAAGACCCTTCAGTGCAGATTTGGTCTTGTGTGTTTTGAGCACTGGAGCAATTTTATCAATTGCCAGGTAACTACTATCACTAATCCAAAATTTTCCAGACAACCAAAAACTAGTGGTGTATGGCATCGTGCCTTAAGGCAAATTGCTGGAACTTCCCGTACCGTAATGAAATATTCGAGAAATTTTAAAAGTTCTCTAATATATTATTACAAATACTGTAACTTTCATTATTTTTGCTATCTTGTTTGTTATATCTGAGCAAATCAAATGTAAATCATAAATCAATTTATCTCCAGGAACATTAACAATCGTCATTTCATTTCGAATTCAATTTCAAAAAAAAAATACTTGCCTAATTTACACAAAATTGAAAAAGTGCTCCCGTACAGTCACAGTCTAAACGCATTTGCAAATAATTCTGTGCGACATTTTCACTTATACTGTGTTAGCTTTGCGGCATTTTCACGTTTTTCAATAGTTTTCACAAAATTGGAAAATCGCTCCTGTACGTAAACAGTCTAAACGCACTTGGGTAAACATTTGTACCAGAGTGGCGCTTAGACTGTGCTTAGCCTGGGTGATTTTTTGAATTTTTAATCCAAAATTACAAAAATATTTTATGGAAAATAAAAAAAGATGTAATATAATTTTATCCTCAAAAGCAATTGTTTTGTCAATACGAGTAGAAAGTTTGTAAGGCATTAAAAGTCTTTATAAACCATTTTGGTAATACTTAATTTTTACTGCTTGATATCAAGATGTCCAATGTGGGTATTAAATCTGAAATCTGGGGTTGCAAGACCAGAGATCTTAGAAAAAAGCTACGAAAAAAAGCTACGAATAAATCTTACCTTATACCTTAATGCACAAAATAATATTTATATAGCATTCATTTTCATTGTGCTCCAGAATGACGTGGATGCTATAGCATCCAAATTATGAATTTGATTATAAGATTTCGTTATAATTATACCTGTACAGGTAATGACTAACTGATTCTCTGGGTATTTTCGTATTACCTCATTTTTTCCTATAGTCAATAATCTCGTAGCTTGGGCAAGCACCTTGCGAAAAATACATGCGTAATATTTGACGTGGATGCTATAGCATCCATGGAATATTACGGTTGAAATATATAAATCTGACTACACACAAAACACAAACACACATTCATTTTTATGCCAGTAAATGTTCAGAAACCTTCAAAACGTCGAGAAATGCAAAAATTTTCATTTTCGATTTTCGGCCCATTACTATAACTACCCTACGGAAAGTTAACAATGTCTTTAAAATTTTATTCAAAGGGCAACTGTCAGAAAAGGGCTTGCTTGGTGTTATGCCAACGAGCAAAACTTTGAAAATGTCGAAAAATTTGAAGATGATGATTGTGGGGAAAGCCAGCAATTTTTTAGTGATGGTTTGCTGTTTTGCCAGGAACTACTTTGTATGCAAGGTAGGTAATATATATATATATATATATATATATATATATATATATATATATATCTTATATATAAAAATGGAGCTCTCGATCAAATGATTCGCTAAAACTCGAAACCGGCTAAACCGATTTGGCCAGTCTTAGTCTTGAAAAATTCGTGCTAATCAGTAGGCTGTCGGAAAGGTGAGATATCATTTTAAAATCGCGTACAAACTTTACAATTTTAATTTGAAAATTTTTGTAGAAGCGTAATTTAAATAAAACAATAGACGGTGGCTCATACGTCAAATATCAAATGTTTTTGACAGATGATGTTCAATTACTTTTAATAGGATGTTTTACGTGAATATTATTCATTTATGATTAAATTGTAGTGAGTAGTTTGTAGTTTCATTTATACACAAAAACGTTTTGACGTAAAGAAATTGACGGCTTAAAATATATTTTAAAAATATAAAGCGTTGTAATATAGTTACGAAATTTAAGTATGTTATTTCTTAATATGTGCACTGAATTAGAAAAATATAAAATCAAATATGTTTCCAACAGAAGAAACTAAAAAATGTAATGCACACTTGCATACTCTATTTTTATTAGTTGCGAATCGACGGTTGGATATGATATGAGTGAAGTACTTTTGAAAAATGCTTTAAAAATATACAATATTATACTAGAGCTATGAAATTTTAGTATGTTATTACGTAATATAGGTACTCAATTATAAAAAATATAAAATCACATATGTTTCTAACAAAAAAAGTAATAAATGTGCAATATTGAAAACAAATGCACTGTTGCAATAGTTGCAAGTCCGCAGTTTGACGAGTATTTTGAAAAATATTTAAAAATATAAAACGTTATACTGGAGTTACAAAATTTCAGTATGTTATTTCTTAATATGTATACTAAATTATAAAAATATAAAATCACACATGTTTCTTACAAAAACAGCTATAAATTTGCAATTCAGTGAAATCTTGTAATAGGGCTACAAGTGTTACTACAAACTCAACAATATCAACTGTTTTGAAATGTTAATAGGAAAATGCACTTTTTGGCGTTGTAGTACTCTTTTTGCAAATCATATTTTTCTCAAACTCTGAAAGATCTCATTTGTATAATTATATACCCATTCATATTTATAAAACATTTTCTAAGTTATATTAATTTTTATTTATGTTATTTAAATTCAGAACCTAAATTTGGTATCGATCAAAGGGACATTTTATCGAATAACATTTTTCCCAGTTATAATTTCCCAGAAGTTATCGAAAAATAGATAGTAATATATAAAAGTCCGGGGTTGAAAAAAACCACCAGCGATGTGTCAAACACGAGTAAAGTTAAGCATTGTTTAATAACAATATTTGAAAGTAGAGCGAAAAAGATGTATAACCAGCTATAACCTTGATTCTTATGACTTTGCTATCGGGAGATAAACGGTTATCTTTGAAAATCCATAATAAAAGTATGGTTTCGCGTCGGTAGTTTTTTAGCATTAGTTAAAAATGAAATTATTTTGTAAAATACCTTTAAAATTAAAATAAGACAAAAGAAAAAACTTACCACATACGTGTTTTCCCAGGTACCTCATGGTCTCCTCGAAGTCTTTCAGGAAGAATAGTCCTGGTAACAGGACTTTTATTTTCGGTAATAGTTTATAATTCATATGCAGCATTTATTACTTCAGTTTTGTCTGTAACAGTATCAGACTTGAAGAATCCTTATGATGTTTTGGAAGCCAACAAACAAAGAGTTGGTTATAGAGATAATGGACAGGATGAAGCTTATTTGATGGTGAGGATAACCTGGAAAAAATAAAAAAATTAGTTGTGTGAAAATTGTAGTTGGTGTAGAATTTTATTGGCTTTGAGGAAATATAAAAATATTGGTAATGGTTTTGATAAATTTTGAGAGATTTTTGCAAAAACTGAAAGAGTGTACCTAGGAAATACATGCAGTATTTGATATTGTTAGATTTTTTCCCAGAGGTTAGGTATAAATTTACACTATAGTTTGTATAACATGGTGCAGTTTTTTCATGCAGTTTGAAGCTAAATTTGGTTAATTTTGAGAATATTTAAAAATATTGGTAATATTAGGTTGTCAAATATCTCCCTTCCGCTTTTTTGCTCTTGGTTTATAATACAAAAAGGCGGAAGGGAGATATTTGACAACCTATTAATTTTAATCAATGTTTGGAGATTTTTGACTAAAACTGGAAGAATGTACCATTAAATTTCATGCACTTTTTTGAATACAACTGGAAAAGTGTACCTAGGAAATATATGTAATAGCTGATATATTTTTAGATTTTTTCCAGAGTTTATGTATAAATTTACACAATAGTTTATATAGCAAGGTACTATTTTTTTTATTCAGTGTGATGCTAAATTTATTTGCATCATTTAAAATATAAGAACAATTACACAAGTTTTAATAAAAATTTATAGGTTTTTGACAAAAACTAAAAAGTGTACCCCAAGATTTCATGCACTTGTGGTGTTAGCTGTTTTAGTTTCAACAATAAACGATTAAATTTATACGATAGTTTATATAGAATCATACTAATATTTTTATGCTATTTTACGCAAAATTTAATAAACTTTTAAGAAACATAATAATTATAAAATCTAACAAAAATTTAGAAATTTTTGAGTACAACAGGAAAAATGCACCTTTACAATTCATGCACTTTTTGTGTTAGCTGTTTTAGTTTCAACAGTTTACGAGTAATTTTATACTATAGTTTATATAGAACCATGCTACTATTTTTCTAGTATTTGATTCAAAATTTAATAAGCTTGTAAGAAATATTGGCTTGTCAAATATCTCCCTTCCGCTTTTTTGCTCTTGGTTTAATACAAAAAGGCGGAAGGGAGATATTTGACAACCTATTATGATAATACTAATATAAATTCTAATTAAAGTTTAAAATTTTTTGACTACAACAGGAAAAATGCACCTTAACACTTCATGCACTTTTTGTGTTAGCTGTTTTAGTTTAAAAGTGTACTTAGGAAATACATGCAATAGTTGATATTGTTAGATTTTTTTATAGAATTTATTTTATATATATAATTTATGTAGAATTATGCTACTGTTTTTATGCTATTTTACGCAAAATTCAATAAGCATTTAAGAAGTATAATAATTCTAATATAATTTCTAATAAAAATTTAGAAAATTTTGAATACAACAGGAAAAATACACCATGCACTTTTTGTGTTAGCTATATTAGTTCTAACAATTTATGTGTAAATTTTAATAAATATTATATAACATGATGCAAATTATTTTTATGGTGTTTGATGCTAAATTTAATAGACTTTCCGAAAACAAAAATATTTATAAATATTCCTTTATAATGTTTATATATTTCAGGACAATCAAGGAGATTCTTTAATATCCTATATTTATAAAATGGGACGAAAAGATAAAACTGGACTTACACATACTGTTGAAGAAGGTAACATTGTTAAATAAATTTTAACAAATAATATTTGTTACTAATTTTTTTATATATTTTTTAGGTTTAAGAAGAACTTTGACCCATAATTATGCATTTTTTTCATCCCAAAGAGCTGCCAGAAAAGCTTTAGTAGGACTTGATGATAATGGTGTGAATTGCAAGGTAAAAATATATTTGGAAAAATAATTAATTAAAACTATATTTTATATGGCATCATGGTAATATTGTAATGCTAAAAAATGCTGAATTTATTTGGCTTTTCAAAAATATAAAAATATTGGTATCAACGCTAATAAATATTAATAGATTTTTGTAGAAAACTGAGAAAATTTACCTTAAAAATCGTTAGCTTACTGAATTGTAAAAAGAAAAAAGAAAAAAAAAGAAAAATGAAAAATAAATAAAAGAAAAATGAAAAATAAATAAAATAAAAAATAAAAAAATAAAAGAAAACATAAATAAAAAAATTAAAATAAAAAATAAATAAAAAATAAAAAAGAAGAAAAAAAAAAAAAAAAAAAAAAAAAAAAAAAAAAAATAAAAAATAAAAAGAAAAAATAAAAAAAAAATAAAAAAGAAAAAAGAAGAAAAAATAAAAAATTAAAAAAAGAAAAAAATAATAATAATAATAACAAATAAAAAGAAAAAAGAAAAATATTAAATAAAAAAAAAATAATAATAATAATAATAAATAAAAAGAAAAAATACAAAAGAAAAAAATTAAAAATAAAAAATAAAAAAGAAAAAAAATAAAAGAAAACATAAATAAAAAAAATAAAAAAAATAAAAGAAGGAATAAAGAAAAAATAAAAAAGAAGAAAAAATAAAAAAATTAAATAAAAAAAGAAAAAAAAAATAATAATAATAATAAATAAAAAGAAAAAATACAAAAGAAAAAATAAAAAAAAAATAAAAAAGAAGAAAAAATAAAAAAATTAAATAAAAAAAAGAAAAAAATAATAATAATAACAATAAAAAATAAAAAGAGAAAATAAAAAAAATAAAAAAAAAAAAAAAAAAAAAAAAAAAATACAAATGAAAAAAAAAATAAAATAAAAATAAAAACAAAAAAAAAGTATAATATAAAAAATAAAAAATAAAAAACAAAAAAATGTATATACAGTTTGTGTATTTTAGGCTATTTTTCATATAGCACTATGCTATTGTTTTTACTTTATTTGATGGTAAATTTCATTGGCTTTACGTTAATATAAAAACATTTATTGCAACTCTAATAAATATTTATATTTAGATTTTTGTAAATAACTGAAAAAATGTCTCGCAAATCTTCACACATTTTACCTTAAAAATCGTTAGCTTACTAAATTGTATATAAGTTTGTGTATAAATTTATGCTATTTTTTATATAGCACTTTGATATTATTTTTATTTAATTTGATGATAAATTTCATTGGCTTTTAGGTAATATTTTATATCAAATCTAATAAATATTTAGAGATTTTTATAAAAAAAACTGAAAAAATGTACCGCAAATCTTCACACACCGACGTTTTTTATTTATAGACTTGTATGTATAAATATTATTAATATTAAATTATAAACAAATTATTTAATTTTTTTAATAAATATTTATATTGTAATAATAAATAATTATATTTATTTATTTATTTGCAGATAAGCGAGATGCAAATAGATGCAACTTATGCAAAAATCGCTTTTCCCATGAATTGGAACTCGTCTTATAAAAAAGCTATAAATTTTAAGTAAGTATAAGAAAAACATTATTTATATTTAAATATTTTATAATAACAGCAACTTGCCTAAAGACAAAATAAAAATTACACCGAATTTCGTTCATTACAATAAAAATAAATATTAAATTTAAAAATTTTTTACTAACGCTTACCATGCATATCCAAGCCTAAGTAAAAATGTATGAAAAAGCCTTGTGTTAGGTTCGGACAACATGGTAAGCAATTGTAAAATTAGCACTATTTTTGGTACAAAATTAGGAAAAAAGTTTTTGAAACTCATTTATCATTAATTAAGCCGATTATTAATATTATATATCTGTTTTTTTCTATTTAGTTTGATGAGAATGCGCCAATTTGGTGTCTGGGACCACCTTCGGACAGCAATGATTCCAGGTTTGCCTATTTGCGAAAATGCATCGATTTTTACGAGTGCGGCCCTGGAAAATGTAGCCTCTGCTATAATGCTTTTGGCTTTGGGGGCTATTGTTGCCACAATTTTTGGTCAGTATAAAAAAATTCATTTTTGGCGAAAAAATTCACTTTTTTCTTAATTGAGCGAGACGTGATATATAGAAATCATCGATAAGAGAAAATGTGTGAGGGTTTGCGGTACGTTTTTTCAGTTTTTTACAAAAATTTCTGAATATTTATTAGAGTTGATATAAATATTTTTATATTGCTGAATAAAACCAAGGTCAAATTTTGCCTATCAAATTTTTCAATTTTAGTGTAAAAATCAAATTAAAAAATCCTAAATTGTTCTCAAAATTATATAACAACAATTGTAAGACTTTTAATCAACCTCTTTTACCTTTTGACTAAATCGAATTATTACTAATAATTATAGTAGCTCAGGATTTTAATATATTAAGTTAATACCAATTCAGAAATTTTCTAATATATGTATTAGATTTAAAATAATTTTATTAATTTTTTTTTCCAAGTTATTTTGGAAAATTTGTGGAAAAAACGCCTAAGAGTTCCCAGCATGCGAAAAACACCAGAGTGGAAAATCAAGAGAAAAAGACATTACAGCAAATAGATATAAAAAAAATAAAATTAAATTATTTTAGCATATTAAAAAGTATTTAAAAAATAGTATGAAGTATAAGAAAGTATTATAAATAAATTAAAAAATAAGAGGACAAACACAAATAAGTTGTTTTTATTCAAAACACATACAAACCTATACATAAACATAAAAATAAACATAAAAAATAGTCATAGAAAAAATAGACAGATAGAATAAATAATTTTAATATTATTATTTATATTATTATTATTTATTAGCATTCACGCACAATATTTCACAAAAGTCCCAACTTTTTTCTTGGACAAATTTTTTTCCCAAATTTTTTTGCTTTTCGTGCACAAATTTTTCAAAATCTCCTAAAAAAAAAAATTGTTATGAAAAATTAGAAATGAGTTGCCAGTGCAAAATATTGTGCAGAATAAAAATAAAATCGTGCAAAAATATAAAAAATTGAAAATAATTAAATAATTATTATTTATTACTATTCACGCACAATATTTCACAAAAGTCCCAACTTTTTTCTTGGACAAATTTTTTTCCCAAATTTTTTTGCTTTTCGTGCACAAATTTTTCAAAATCTCCTAAAAAAAAAAATTGTTATGAAAAATTAGAAATGAGTTGCCAGTGCAAAATATTGTGCAGAATAAAAATAAAATCGTGCAAAAATATAAAAAATTGAAAATAATTAAATAATTATTATTTATTACTATTCGCACACAATATTTCACAAAAGTCCCAATTTTTTTCTTGGACAAATTTTTTCCCTAATTTTTTCGTTTTCGTGCACAATTTTTTCAAAATCTCCTAAAAACAAAAAATTGTTATGAAAAATAGAGTTTCCAGTGCAAAATATTGTGCAGAATAAAAATAAAATCGTGCAAAAATATAAAAAATAGAAAATGTTTAAATAATTATTATTTATTAGCATTCACACACAATATTTCACAAAAGTCCCAAATTTTCTCTTGGACAATTTTTTTCCCAAATTTTTTCTTTTTCGTGCACAAATTTTTCAAAATCTCCTAAAAACAAAAAATTGTTAAAATAGAGTTCTAGAGAATAACAAAATAGAGTTCCCAGTGCAAAATATTGTGCAGAATAAAAATAAAATCGTGCAAAAATGTGAAAAAATTAGAAAATAGTGTTAATTAAATTAAATTATTATAAATTATATATTTATATAAATTTTTTCCAAAAATTTGGTAAAATTTTAATTCAAAATGGTGTTAATAAACTGTTTTAAAAACTTGTGTTAATAAAATTAAATTAGTGTAAGTTTTTTATTTCAAAAGTATTATTTTTAAATTATTTTGGTTTATAAAAATAGTGTTAAATTATTATGAATAATATATTTCTAGATTTTTTAAAATTTGTAAATATTATATTCAGAGTGTTGCAAATTTGTAAATATTAATTTGGTGCAAACTAAATATTTTTTTGGTTTACTAAAATTGTTTTAGAGTTTTAACTAATAAATTGTGTTAATAAAATTAAATTAGTGTAAATTTTATATTTTAAAAGTATTTTTTTTAAATTATTTTGGTACCCAAAAAATGTTGTCAGACTTAGTTTTTTATTTAACAAAATTTTTGGTAAAATTTCATGCAATTTTGGCAAGAGTGTAAAAATATTTTGAAGTCTTTAAAAATATTTATTTAAACAAAGTCAAAAGTGGATTCAAATATTATGTAACAAATATGTTTAACTGATCTGTTTATATATCATATCTGGCAAACATTTCATGTTTTTTGCCAATAATATTATTGATCTCCAATTTTGTACTCAGAATTTAACATATATCTAATATTTTATGCAAATTGTATATAAAATGATATTTCTATTAATGCTTTCTGTCAAAATTTTAGTTTTTTTCAAGAAAAACCAAAATAAAATGCTAATTTTTTTGCTAATTTTTATCTACATAATTACTATTTTTGTAACTCAATACCAATTGTAAATTCTTTTGTCAAAATCCAAAAAGATTTATCGAAATTCGACTAACCGTTCAAGAAGAATGATATATATATATATATATATATATATATATATATATATATATTTGTAATATTTTTGCAGCCCAACCGTCGAATTAAAAAAAGATTAAATAACAAAATTATTTATTCCATTAAACGTTTCGACACTTGATGTGTGTCATCATTTAGTAATCAAACCAGGAAAAACAACAGAAAAAATTAATTATGATGTAAAATTGATTGGACACTAAATTTGTGTAAAATAATAAAATACTATTATATTAACAAACGAGTTTCATGTTATTAATAGCGGTGCATTATGGACACTGATCAAGGTTACAACGCAAGGGTAGTGAAGGAGTGGATATATATATATATATATATATATATATATATATATATATTACTAAATATTTTTATCCACATTTGACTTTGTTTAAATAATTTGTTGTTAATTTGTTCTTAATTTATTTAAACTATTTTTGTTAATTTTTTTAGAAAAGAAATTAGTAAAAATTATGATGTATACTTGACGGCGTCCAAATAGTGTTCAGGATGAAATTTTTGTTGGGCCTTTGAACCGACTTCTTCCAAGCACTGCTCTATTGGTTTTCCTAAAAAATAAATAGACATATAAAATCAAATATAAATCATAAATCAATTTATCTCCGGAACATCTGTTTTAACATAATTCAAATTTTTGTAAATCAATACCAATTGTAAATTCTCTTGACAAAATCCAAAAAGTTTTATCGAAATTGGACTAACCGTTCAAGAGAAATTATATATATATATATATTCAATCAAGTTTTATTCAAAACTTTTATATTGAAGAAAACAAAAAGTTTGAGATGAATCTGTAGTGAATTTTATCTAGTTTCTGCTAAGTTAATTAGAAAAGAGTGCACAATACAAAGTTTTCGAGATATTTACAAAAATGTAAAAATATGTACCAAATTTTTGTATAGTCACAGTCTAAACGCATTTTCAAATATTTCTGTGCGACATTTTCACTTATACTGAGCTTATCTCGGCAGCATTTTCAAATTTTTCAATAGTTTTCTCACAAAATTGGAAAAGTGCTCCAATACATAAACAGTCTAAACGCACTTGGGTAAACATTTGTACCAGAGTGGCGCTTAGACTGTGCTTAGCCTGGGTGATTTTTTGAATTTTTGATCTAAAAAAAATTACAAAAATATTTTATGGAAAATAAAAAAAGATGTAATGATTTTTTAACCTAAAAAAATGTGGACGAAAAAATGCGGACATACAAAACACACACACACACACACACATATTCATTAGTTTTCTGAGGTATGCCTTAAAATGTTCAGAAACCTTCAAAACGTCGAGAAATGCAAAAATTTTCGGGAAGTTAATTAGTAATTGTGTAAAAAGTACCAGTGAACTATTTTTCACAAAATTTTAGAAAAACCAATTCCAAAGACAAAAAAGAACATGGCATATCATTCTACAAAAACTTTTTGCTGTATAAATAAAAAAATTACTTATTATATTATTATTTATTATATTATATTTATTTTTTATTATATTTACCAGTATCTACAGAATTCGCCAAAGCCTTCTTCACAGAAGCAGAATCCATAGTTCGTAAATTCGTGGCCAATCCCAAAGCTGCAAAAACTCTGATGAAGGCGGTGGAGCAACCGGAGCCTGGAACGTATGCAAAATATTATAGGCAACTTGCCGATAGGCATTGGTGGTTAGGCATGTGGGGTGTCTGGGAAAAGGGCTCGTCGAGTAGAGTACAAATATGGTGAAAAAATATTTGTAAGTTCAAATTTGACTAAAAGAGATATTTTGGTGAGGGCGAGATTTTTTTGGCAACTTGTCGATAGGCAAATTGGTTAGTAGGCGTGTGGGGTGTCTATGGATAGAGCTTAATGAGCAGATTCCAAATGTGTAAACAAATTTAATTTATAATATTGCATCTTTGAAATAATTAGAAAAAAGTTGATGCAGTATCAAAAAGTTGAACAGGTACTAGAAAAATTAATAGCAACTTGCCAATAGGCTAACTGATAATACATGTTGGGTGTCTATGGATAGAGCTCAATAAGCAGAATACGAATTTCTAAACCAATTTAATTTGCAATATTGCAGTTTGAATTTAATTTTAAAAAAATGTGGTGAAACATCTAAAAGTTGAACAAGTTCCAAGAAGATTAATAGCAACTTGCCACTAGGCAAATTGGTAAGGCATGTGTGGTGTCTATGGATAGAGCTCAATAAGCAGAATACGAATTTCTAAACCAATTTAATTTGCAATATTGCAGTTTGAATTTAATTTTAAAAAATGTGGTGAAACATCTAAAAGTTGAACAAGTTCCAAGAAGATTAATAGCAACTTGCCACTAGGCAAATTGGTAAGGCATGTGTGGTGTCTATTGATAGAGCTCAAAAAGCAGAATACAAATTTCTGAACAAATTTAATTTGCAATATTGTATTTTAATTTAATTTTAAAAAAATGTGGTAGAGCATTAAAATGTTGAACAAGTACCAGAAAAATTTATAGCAACTTGCCAATAGGCAATTCAATAAGTGCATGTGACATGTCTATGGATAGAACTCAAAAAGCAGAATGCGAATTTCTAAACCAATTTAATTTACAATATTGCAGTTTAAATTTATTTAAAAAAATGTGGTGGAACATCTAAAAGTTGAACAAGTTCCAGAAAAATTAATAGCAACTTGCCAATTGGCAAACTGATAGTACATGTGACGTATCAATGGATAGAGCTCAAAAAGCAGAATATAAATTTCTAAACCAATTTAATTTGCAATATTGCAGTTTGAATTTAATTTTTAAAAAATGTGGTGGAACATCTAAAAGTTGAACAAGTACTATAAAAATTAATAGCAACTTGCCAATAGGCAAACTGATAAGAGCATGCGGGGTGTCTATGGATAGAGCTCAAAAAGCAGAATACGACTTTATAAACCAATTTAATTTGCAATATTGCAGTTTTAGTTAAATTTAAAAAAATGTGGTGATGCATCAAAAAAGTTGAACAAGTACCAGAAAAGTTAATAGCAACTTGCCAATAGGGAAACTGATATTACATGTGGGGTGTCTATGGATAGAGCTTAATGAGCAGATTCCAAATGTGTAAACCAATTTAATTTGCAATATTGCAGTTTGAATTTAATTTAAAAAAAATGTGGTAAGCATCAAAAAGTTGAACAAGTGCCAGAAAGATTATTAGCAACTTGCCAATAGGCAAATCGATAAGTGAATGTGACGTGTCTATGGATAGAGCTCAAAAAGCAGATTATAAATATGTAAACAAACTTAATTTATAATTGTGCAGTTTTGATTTTATTTAAAAAAAAGTGGTGAAGCATCTATAAGTTGAATAAGTTCCAAGAAGATTAATAGCAACTTGCCAATAGGCAAACCGATAGTACATGTGACGTGTCTATTGATAGAGCTTAATGAGCAGATTCTAAATGTGTAAACGAACGTAAATTATAATATTGCAGTTTGAATTTAATTTAAAAAAAGGTGGTGCAGCATCAAAAATTTGAACAAATACCAAGAAAACTATTAGCAACTTGCCAATAGGCAATTTGATAAGTGCATGTGACATGTCTATGGATAGAGCTCAAAAACCAGATTCCAAATGTGTAAACCAATTTAATTTGCAATATTGCAGTTTAAATTTATTTAAAAAAAATGTGGTGGAACATCTAAAAGTTGTACAAGTACCAGAAAAATTATTACCAACTTGCCAATAGGCAAATCGATAAGTGCATGTGACATAACTATGGATAGAGCTCAAAAAGCAGACTACAAATGTGTATACAAATTTAATTTGCAATATTGTAGTTTAGATTTAATTAAAAAAAATGTGGTAAAGCATCAAAAAGTTGATATACAAGGAAGATTTTGAGCAACTTGCCAATAGGCAAATTGGTTAGGCATGTGACATGTCTATGGATAGAGCTTTGAGAGCAGATTCCAAATGTGTAAAGAAATTTAATTAATAATTGTGCAGTTTTGATTTAATTTAAAAAAATGTGGTAGAGCATCTACAAGTTAAACAAGTACCCGGAAAATTATTAGCAACTTGCCAATAGGCGAACTGATAAGAGCATGTGGGGTGTCTATGGATAGAGCTTAATGAGCAGATTCCAAATGTGTAAACAAATGTAAATTATAATATTGCAGTTGGAATTTATTTTAAAAAAAATTGGTGAGGCATCAAAAAGTTGAACAAGTACCCGGAAAATTAATAGCAACTTGCCAATAGGCTAACAGATAGTACGTGTGGGGTGTCTATTGATAGAGCTCAAAAAGCAGATTCTAAATGTGTAAACAAATTTAATTTGCAATATTGCAGTTTGAATTTAATTTTAAAAAAATGTGGTGAAGCATCTAAAAGTTGGTAAAGTGCAACAAAAATTAATAGCAACTTGCCAATAGGAAAACTGATAAGAGCATGTGACATGTCAATGGATAGAGCTCAAAAAGCAGAATACAAATTTCTAAACAAATTTAATTTGCAATATTGCAGTTTAAAGTTAACTTTAAAAAATATGGTGATGCATCAAAAACTTGATGTACAAGGAAGATCTTTGGTGACTTGCCCATAGGTTAACAGATAGTACATGTGGGGTGTCTATGGATAGAGCTCTAAAAGTACATTACAAATTTAGTATTAAATTTGATTTATATTGTTATATAAGAGATTCAGAAGACAAAAACCAATATTCAAAATAAAACTACTTTTTTTTTGGTAAAAATAAGTGTTGGGTCACTTTTTAAGATATCATATTAGTTGCATTGAATTAGAACTTCATCCTGCTGATGCATTAGAGTATTTTTAACACTTTTGGCTTAATTTTTTACTTATTTTTATCAAAATATTGATTTATTTTAAATTTTTACCATAAGTTCCATATTCTCCAGATTGATAATCCCATGGTAGCATATAGTGGTAACTTGGCCAGTAGGATTTTGTGATGAAGAAAATCATGTTGCTGTCTGAAGGATACCTAAAAATATAAAACAAATTAATAAAAATCAAAATATTGATAAGAAAATTATTAATAAAACACGTTAACACCACAGAATATATTATTAGTGTGTAAGTAAGATGGCAAGTTTCTGGTGATATTTTTCCAAACTTTGGCTTGTAACTTCTGAAGTAATAAAGATAAATTAAAGTTGTCTTTGGGTAAATCATAGCTAATAGTATAAGCTATATATGTGCTATACAACATGTCTTTCTATAACCACTTTTTGGTACAAAAAAAACCTTAACAAATCTTTAACACTTTAGTCCAACCTGCGGCCACCACTTTTCTAATATCTTCCACAACAAGTTAAAATATTAAAATTTTTATATAGAAAAAAATAGTTTAAGTACTATTGAGTACTATTTAATATTATTTATCACTATTTAATACTATTTTATCAATTTTTCCTATTTTTTTACCTTTCTCCTCGTTTAATTCCCCAAACATGCCTTGCAGAATTTATCAACCAGGATGCATGAAGGGCCAAAAGGTACTTGTGCATCCAATTATGAAGAAACTGTTGACAAAATTTTCGCCCCAGTATTCCATCGGAGCATTGATTGGCAGCAAAAGTGTTAGGATTATGTACATTGGCCAGTAGAACCTGCAGGAAAAAAATTAGGACGATAAGTCAACCCTTTGGTAAAGGTGGGTAGTGGATTGTTGGTTGAATTGCTTTTGTTTTGTTAATGGTAACTTTTGATGGGTTTGTGTGAAGTGGATGGTATGTATGGGTGATTTGTAGTAGATTGAAGGGTTTATAAAGTTGTCTAAGGTTGTAATGACCTACAGCAACTTTGTATACTTTAAAAACGCATTTCAAATTCTGCAGTAAAGTCGAGTACCTGAAACTGGTTTGTGCATTCATTTACCAAATTCCTTATAACTTCAAAACTATTCATCTAAACTTCAAGCAATCTTCAGCAAGTTTATACAAAATTTCACGATCTCCAACATTGTCCTACACCAAAATACCCTACAACAACTCCCTATACACATAAATCCATTCCCCAACTTACGATTTCTGGAACATGACCACCTTGTCCTTCTCCAAATCGCTCATGTCCTGCTGCTCCAGCAGCCTTTCCTGCTCCGGGCTGTAGCCCTGGAGCTGGTGGACGATTTGGGACTTAAAAAGGTCCTTGTTGCTGTAAAAAGGGTCCTTGTCGGTGTCTAAAGTTGCATGATGTAGCCTGTGGGAACGAACCCAACTGTAGATACTTCCCTGGAAAAAAAAGGATAGGGGTTAGATTTAATATTAATAAATTATATGTTAGAAATGATACTTCAGTAGTGTAGACTCGATGATAATGTGAGTTTATTGATAACTCAATTTACAACGAAACTGATATGATATAAATTTTGATATCAATTTATTAGCCCGAAAATTGATCGCTGACTAAAACCGAGAGAACAATTTTACGACGTGAAAACAAAAATCTAGCTAAAGCTTGCTAAATGCGATATTCGCATCGGCGTAGCTCCAAGTGTGCTGTGTAGTTTAGTCATCAAATTGGCGTCAATCAACTGACATATGTCAAGAACATTTTCATTCCGCCACAGATTTTTAGGCTTTGTGGTTGTAAGTTGGAAAATAGTTGTAAGAGGTGGTTAGTGTGTATGGAGGATTTGTTGGGGATGATTTTGGGTAAAATATTGTCATATATGACAATGGTGTAGGAGTGCGTTTAGTATTTTTAAATAATTTTTGAAGTTCAAAGTTTGGAGGTGCTAAAGTTGTAGTAGATATACACTTCCCTGAAAGGAAAGAAGATTAAGGTTAGTTTTTAGGGTTTTTGGCTCTAAGTTGGAAAATAGTTGTCGGAGGTTGTTGTTGTGTATGGGAAATTTGTTGGGGATGATTTTGGGTAAAATATTGTCATATATGACAATAGTGTAGAAGTGCGTTTAGTATTTTTAAATGATTTTCAAAGTTCAAAGTTTGCAGATGCTGAAGTTGTAGTAGATATATACTTCCCTGGAAGGAAAGAGGATCAAGGTTAGTTTCTAGGGTTTTTTTGTTGTAAGTTGTAAAATATTTGTTGGGGGTGGTTGGTGTGTATGAAGGATTTATTGAGGATGATTTTGGGTAAAAGATTGTCATATATGCTAATAGTGCAGGAGTGCGTTTAGTATTTTTAAATAATTTTCAAAGTTCAAAGTTTGGAGATGCTACAGTTGTAGTAGATAGATACTTCCCTGGAAGGAAAGAGGATAGAGGTTAAGGGTTTTTTAAGGGTTTTTGGCTGTAAGTTGTGAAAAATTTGTTGGAGGTGATTGGTGTGTATGAAGAATTTATTGGGGATGATTTAGGGTAAAAAAATTCATATATGACAAAAGTGTCGGAGTACGTTTTGTATTTTTAAATAGTTTTTAAAGTTTGTAGTTTGAAGGTGCAAGGGTTATTGTGTTTTTGTTTGTTGTTTTGAGAATGACTTGTAAACTATTGCTTAGATTTGCAAACTATATTAGAAAGAATTATTGGTAAAAGAATTACCTATTAGTTCGTCATATGTGATAGTTTTGTAAAATCACTTTTTATATTTTTAACATATTTTCAAAATTTGGTTAAGGTAAAGGACAAGAGTGCAAATTTCGTGTAGAGTCTACGTACGAATTGTACATTTTGGTTCGTAATGTCTAAAAAAATCACTATATTTAAAATCTATTTATACACAATCTTTATAAAATTATCTTTTATCTGTTAGTTACTTTTATTTATAGTTTTGTCGCAAATCGAATCTTTAAAAACCAATAAATGCATAAGTTTACTTGTTTTACGTAA
This sequence comes from Ctenocephalides felis, assembly GCF_003426905.1. Taxonomy (NCBI): domain Eukaryota; kingdom Metazoa; phylum Arthropoda; class Insecta; order Siphonaptera; family Pulicidae; genus Ctenocephalides; species Ctenocephalides felis. The sequence goes on from NW_020539727.1 coordinate 22,470,547, forward strand.
ATTAAACAGGTTTTGTGTGAATGCATATGCATATTTTTGATCATAACTTTTAAAGTAAGAATTGCATTTAAAAATAGTCTTCTAGAAGTCATTTTGCATAAAATATTTATAAACTGTACATATATATTGATGTTATGAAAGTGCAAAATATGTATATAATTGCTTGTAAACTTTGACAATGTCTTATCGAAAGTAAGGTACTAATTTGGGTTATAACTTTTAACCTAATTTATATATTTAAAATCTATTTATATAAAAATTGTCTTTATGAATTGTTAACTATTACTCCATATACAACTAGTTAATATAGTTTATAGTTTTGGCACAAAAAACGAAGAATAAATATATATATATATATATATATATATATATATATTATATATATATATATACAATAAGTCTTATAATTAATAATTTAATTTTATGGTCTTAAAATATGTGTGAAGTTTTATAGTTGGAACTATTTTTAAATTATGTAAATGTCTAAATATTACATTAAAAAATTTATACTAAAATGTCTTCAATAATAAAAAAATATTTAAATAAACTTTTTAAGAGTTCATAAGTATAAGACATTTTTTAAGCTCCACCTTCAATAGATTTTAATAATTTAGACTTACGTTTGAAAGTTATTTAAAAATATAAAATGTACCCCTACAAAAATGTTATGTATAACAAACTAATAGATAATTGATTTCTTAATAATTCCTTCTAATACAATTTTTAAATCAAACTGTTATTTAACAAGTTATTCTCAAAAATATAAAAAAAGCATTACAAATTAGGCACGTACTTGAACTCTACGTTAACAAAATTTTGAAAATTATTTAAAAATATAAAACGTACTCTTACAAAATATCATATATAACAAAAGTATAGATAATTTTATCATAAACAAATCTTTTGAAGACAGTTTTTAAATCCAACGCTTATTTTGCAAGTAATACTAAAAAAAAACTAAGACATCTATAATTTATATAACAGTTCTCATACAAAATCGTTCGATTTACACTCTAACAATAAGAAAATATTAAGAAACACTTTTCAAGTGTTTGAATAAGTGTAGAAAGTGCTTAAGGCTTGGCCTATATTATATTTATAAATATACATACATACATATATATATATATATATATATATATATACATATAATATTTATACTTTAAACACGTCGAAGAATTTTCTTACATAACCGAGTGTTAATTGACAATTACTTTATTATATGCAAAAGAAGGTTTTTTCTAAAAAGATCTATTCAAGTGTCAACTTTCTCACTTTTTTGCATCAACTGCACTCATCGAATGCTTCTACTAACCTTTTATGAAGTGCATTTTGCAATATTGCAAAAGATACAGTTGTTAAAAATTATTTTATGACCGTAAATAAAGTAATTTAATGAGAAAACATTATTTTGTGTTGAAAATTGTTAGAAAAAGTAATTAGGTGTGTATGGACGGAAAATAGATAATTTTATAAAGATAATTTGGGTATAAATAGATTTAACAATATATATAATAATTATTTTTAAAGTTATAGTCAAAAATATACAAATGTACCTTTGCAGTAGTGGATTTTTTATATTAGGTAATTTATGGTGCATTTTTTTTTAGATTTTTGAGAATAACTTGTAAAATATTAGTTTAATTTAAAAATTTTGTCAGAAAGTATTATTAACAATTAAATTATCAATTAGTTTGTAATATATAATATTTTTGTAGGAGTACGTTTTATATTTTTAAATAATTTTCAAAATTTTGCTAACGTAGAGTTCAAGTACGTGCCTAATTTGTAATGCACTTTTTGAATATTTTTGGGAATAACTTGTTAAATATTGGTTTAATTCAAAAGTTGTATTAGGAAGAATTATTAATAATATAATTATCTATTAGTTTGTTATATAAACTATTTTTGTAGGAGTACGTTTTATATTTTTAAATAATTTTCAAAATTACGTGCATAATTTGTAAGTGCCTAATTTGTAGTGCATTTTTTATATATTTTAGAATTTTATAAATGTTGTTATTATTAACTAAATTATATATTTAAAAAAGTAAAAAAGTAAAAGTATTTCTTAGAATTTTTTGCGGGTAAACACATTCGGTTTATTTATTTTGTTTATTTGTGGTTTAAATAAAGGTTTTCCCATCGAACGAATTTGTAAGAAATTTTTTGTAGAAATATATTTACCAATCTATATATTATTTATTCAATTACGTCTAAAATATTTTTCAGAAAATCACAATCAAACGTTCAAAGTTTAGTCTAATAAATATTAATATATTATAATTATTGAATAGTTTCGTTCGAGAATATTATTTCCGATTGATTTTTCATACAATAGCAAATGTAAATGAATTTACATTGAATTCGTTGAACTTTGAACTTTTCTTTTTCAAACTAACAGTTTGCTTTGTAATTAAATATTGCATTGTAATTAGAAATTTACTTTATTTAGTACAACCTTTAAGGTAAAATTGGATCTGAAAAATAAACTATATTTTGTTTTAAAATTGTTGAAACTATTTGCTGACATTGACAAAATGTGATCGTTGAAAATAATTGCTAAAGTTATTGCAAAAACAAATGGATTTGAATAATTATTTAGATAATATTAGGAAAAACCTTGGGTGTTATCAAAGAAAAATATTAGGTTTGAAAAAAAAATTAACAAAAATAAAATAGAAGCCAAAAATGTACAAATACTTGTATATTAGACCTAGGACCACTTTGTGGTAATGAATACTAATTTTTTGTACTAATAATTGTTAAAATTAATTCGTTACTATTTTATATTTTAATAGACATATTTAGGTATAACATACCAAAATTATAGCTTGAAAAAACTAATACTTTGTTTAGAGTAAATTTTTAAAAACTGAGTTTTAAATTTTATACCAAATTTTGTTTGTAGTACGTACTTTGTTCAAGTAATAATTAAATTTTTTGAATAAATTTGTTGTTAATTGAATTATTTTGATGCCAAATTGTTGTAGACATATTTAAGTATAATATGTCAAATTTTGAACAATTTAGAGCAAGTAGTTTATTTATACTGAATTTTCAAAGTTGACATTATTTTTCTAATTTCAGAACTAGATCATTCTTGAGAACTTTACGCAACTAGTTACTGATTTTATATACTAATAATTAATTTTATTAAATTTTTACAATTTTATATTTTAATAGACATATTTAGGTATAACATACCAAAATTATAGTTTAAAAAAACTAGCACTTTGTCTAGAATTAATTTTTTTAAAGTAAACTTTATGATTTTATACTAAATAAGTTTTGCTTCTAGTACGTACTTTGTTCAAGTGATTACTGAATTTTTTGATTAAAATTTTTTTTAACTAAATTATTTTTATGCCAAATTATTTTAGGCATATTTAAATATAACATATCAAATTTTGAACAATTTAGAGCAAGTAGTTTATTTATACTGAATTTTCAAAGTTGACATTTAATCAACTAGATTTTTGTTGGGTATTTTGCGCTTCAAATATCGATTTTATGTACTAATAATTAATAAAATTAAACTTTTAATATTTTTCCGTATAACAGACATGTGTATTAGTAACATACTAAAATTATGATAATTTAGAAGTAATAATATATTTTTGCCGAATTTTGAAAATTGACATTATTTTTCTAAATTTAGAACTAGATCTTTCTTGGGTACTTTGCGCCAAGAGTTACTGATTTTATATACTAATAATTATTTATACTAAATTTTTACGATTTTTCTGTATAACAGACATGTATATTAATAACATACTGAAATTATAATAATTTATAATTAATATTATATTTTTGCCGAATTTTCAAAGTTGACTTTTTTTCTAATTTCAGAACTAGATCTTTCTTGGGTACTTTGTGCATTAGTTCCTGATTATATATACTAATAATTATTTTTACTATTTTTCTGTATAACAGACATGTATATTAGTAACATACTGAAATTATAGTAATTCCGAACTAATATTAAAATTTTGCCAAATTTTGCAATTTCAGCTTAATTTATTAAATTTAGTACTAGATCTTTCTTGGGTACTTTGCGCAATTAGTTACTGATTTTATATACTAATAATTATTTTTATTAAATTTTTACTATTTTTCTGTATAACAGACATGTATATTAGTAACATACTAAAATTAAAATAATTTAGAATTAATATTAAATTTTTGCCGAATTTTGCAATTTCAACTTAATAAATTAAATTTAGTACTAGATTTTTCTTGGGTACTTTGCGCAATTAGTTACTGATTTTATATACTAATAATTATTTTCACCAAATTTTTAATATTTTTCTTTATAACAGAAATGTATATTAGTAACATACCGAAATAATAATAATTTAGAATTAATAATACATTTTTGCCGAATTTTTAAAGTTGACTTCATTTTTATAATTTCAGAACTAGATCTTTCTTGGGTATTTTGCGCTTCAAATATCAATCTCATATACTAATAATTGGAAAAATTAAATTTTTAATATTTTTACGTATAACAGATATGTAGGTATATTAGTAACATACTGAAATTATAATAATTTAGAATTAATAATATATTTTTGCCGAATTTTGAAAGTTTTTTTATTTAATTTTTCAAAATTTAGTACTAGCTTGGGTACTTTGTACTGATTTTATATACTAATAATTATTTTTAATAAATTTTTACTATTTTTCTGTATAACAGACATGTATATTAGTAACATACTAAAATTATAATAATTTAGAAATAATAATATATTTTTGCCGAATTTTGAAACATGACTTTATTTTTCTAATTTTAGAACTAGATCTTTCTTGGGTATTTTGCGCTTCAAATATCAATCTCATATACTAATAATTGGAAAAATTAAATTTTTAATATTTTTACGTATAACAGATATGTAGGTATATTAGTAACATACTGAAATTATAATAATTTAGAATTAATAATATATTTTTGCCGAATTTTGAAAGTTTTTTTATTTAATTTTTCAAAATTTAGTACTAGCTTGGGTACTTTGTACTGATTTTATATACTAATAATTATTTTTACGAAATTTTTACTATTTTTCTGTATAATAGACGTACTTGTTATTGACATACTAAATTTAGAATAATTTATAACTAATGGTTTATTTAATATAAATTTTTAAAAAATTAGTTCATTCTAAATATTGTGGAAATTTGTCTTTAGTAGTCTCGAAAAATTGCTAAAATTTCATAAAATATTAACTTGATCATTTTGCTGTCTATGAGAAATTTATAGTTTATTAAATTTTCAACAAAAAAAAAATAAAATTTTTTTGTACGACTAATAATTTTAGAGTTATAACAACTCTAAAATAGCATATTAAGAAAAGTCTCGCAAAATTACCAACATCTCATAAAATATTAAACTTATTACATAACTATTTTCGGCACTTTTATAGCTTAATAAATTTACTATAAAAAATTATTAAAGAAATTTTTCCAAGCGACTAATAATTTTAGAGTTATTTAAACCAAAAAAAAGCATATTAAATTTCTCATTTTAAATGCAAGTTTGATGGAGTTTGATTTAACAGCAACGTTTCGCAAAATTTGTAATATCTTATAAAATATTAAACTTAATACGTAACTATCTTTGGCACTTTTATAGCTTAAGAAATTTACAATAAAAAATTATTAAAGAAATTTTTTGGTACGACTAATAATTTTAGAGTTATATCAACTAAAATAGCATATTAAAATTTGTTTATATTAAATGCAAGCAATGGAGTTTTATGTAACATGTAACGTCTGGCAAAATTAGTAATATCTTATAAAATATTAAATATATTACATAACTATCTTCGGCACTTTTATAGATTATTAAATTTACAATAAATAATTATTAATAAAAATTTCTGTACGACTAACCATTTTAGAGTTATAACAACTCAAATAAAATAGCACTTTAAAAATTTCTCATTTTAAATGCAAGCAATGGAGTTTGATGTAACAGGAACGTCTCGCAAAATTAGTAATATCTCAAAAAATATTAAACGTATTACATAACTTTCTTTGGTACTTTTATAGCTTAATGAATTTAGAATAAAAAATTATTTAAAAAAAATTCCGTACGACTAATAATTTTAGAGTTATAACTACTCAAAAATAGCATATTAAAATTTGATCATATTAAATGCAAGTTTGATGGAGTTTGATGTAACAGCAACGTCTTCGCAAAATTAGTAATATCTCATAAAATATTAAACTTATTACATAACTATGTTCGGCACTTCTATAGCTTAATAAATTTACTTTAAAAAATTATTTATAAAAAATTTCAGTACGACTAATAATTTTAGAGTTCAACTAATCAACTCAAAAATAGCATATTAAAATTTGTTCATATTAAATGCAAGTTTGATGGAGTTTGATGTAACAGCAAGGTCCTTACAAAATTAGTAATATCTCATAAAATATTAAACTTATTACGTAACTATCTTTGGCACTTTTATAGCTTAATAAATTTACAATAAAAAATTATTAATAAAAATTTTCCGTACGACTAATAACTTTAGAGTTATAACAACTCAAAAATTGCATATTAAAATTTGTTCATATTAAATGCAAGTTTGTTGGAGTTTGATGTAACACTAACGTCTTGCAAAATTAGTAATATCTCATAAAATAATAATCTTATTACATAACTATCTTCAGCACTTTTATAGCTAAATAAATTTACAATAAAAAATTATTAAAGAAATTTTTCCGTACGACTAATAATTTTAGAGTTATAACAACTCAAAAATAGCATATTAAAATTTGTTCATATTAAATGCAAGCAATCGATGTAACGTTTTGCCAAATTACTAATATCTCATAAAATATTAAATCTATTACATAACTATCTTTGGCACTTCTATAGCTTAATAAATTTACTTTAAAAAATTATTTATAAAAAATTTCAGTACGACGAATAATTTTAGAGTTATATTAACCCAAAAAAAAAGCATATTAAAATTTGTTCATTTTAAATGCAAGTTTGATGGAGTTTGATGTAACATCAACGTCCTGCAAAATTAGTAATATCTTATAAAATATTAAACTTATTACATAACTTTCTTTGGTACTTTTAAAGCTTAATAAATTTACCATAAAAAATTGTTTATAAAAATTTCCGTACGACTAACCATTTTAGAGTTACATCAAATCAAAAATAACTATGCAATCCGAGACAATTCATACGAGTTTTATGAGTTTACTTCAACTTTGCACCAGATTTTTTTTATCAGAGTCTTTTACCAACTTACCAATAGGCACAAATAAATTCTCAATAACTAATTTAAATATTTTTGAAAATATTTTGTACTTACAGTTCCCGCCAAAGTCTGACAAAGCATCAAAAAAATTCTAAGACTTTTATTTGCAGTATAAGATTTATGTGTCCAAAGTCTATGGGCACCACAAGTCGATCCCAAAACGCCTAAACTTAATAAAAGTAAACCTAAAAATATTAAAATATTATAAATAAATAATAATAACAAATATTAAAATTATTAAAAATATTTTTTCCATATTTTTTTCATATTTCTATTACTATTTACCGAATAAATTCGTCAAAAGTTTTGCCTTAAAAATCGCAGCCACTCCGTAAATTCCCAAAACGTGAATGTATAAGAAAAAAAGCACTGCTGGCCAACTCGTGGTTCTTTTTGAGTCTTCAGGATTTTGTTTGATAGTCGGTTCCGCAGTTTGGCCTTCACTGGCACTCGCCGTCTTAGACGAGGCGTCGGTTTTGTCTGAAAGAAGAAAAAAATGTCAGATTTTGATTGGATTTTAAAGTATACCGAGTTGCTGTAGAGTATTATAATGTTAGACAATATTAAAGATGATTTAATTTTAAACAAATTTGTCGAATAAAGTGTTTAAATCTGATGAACTATTCAAAAGTTATGAAGAATATACCAAAGCAGTTATACGAGTTAGGAGAGACTGGAAATTGTTGTATTGGATTGGATTTTTAGGTATACCGAGTTGCTGTAGAGTGTTATGATGTTAGACAATATTATTTAATATTTAATTTTAAACAAATTTTCCGAATATTGTGTTTAAATCAGATGAACCGTTCGAAAGTTATGCAGAATATAACAAAGCAGTTGCACAAGAGAAGGAAAACTGGAAATTGTTGTATTGGATGGGATTTTAAAGTATACCGAGTTGCTGTAGGGTATTACAATGTTAAACAATATTATTTAATATTCAGTTTTAAACAAATTTGTCTAATATTGTATTTGTAACAGATGAACTATTCAAAAGTTATTTAATATAAAACAAAACAGTTGCCCGAGTTAAGAAAAAATGTGAATTGTTGTTTTGGATGGGATTTTAAAGTACACCGAGTTGCTGTAGAGTATTGTAATGTTAGACAATATTATTTAATATTCAATTTTAAACAAATTTGTCTAATATTATATTAGCATCAAATAAACTATTCAAAAGTTATTGAATATATAACAAAACAGTTGCACGAGTTAAGAAAAAATGTGAATTGTTATATTGGATGGGATTTTTAGGTATACCGAGTTGCTGTGGAGTGTTATAATGTTAGACAATATCATATAATATTTAATTTTAAATAAATTTGTCTAATAATATATTTGCATCAGATGAACTAATCAAAAGTTATCTAGGATATAAGTAAACCATTGCACGAGTTATTTGATGTAAAGAAAAATTGAATTGTTGTATTGGATGGGATTTTTAGGTATACCGAGTTGCTGCAGGGTTTTATAATGTTAGACAATATTATGTAATACTCAATTTTGAACAAATTTGTCTAATAATATATTGGCATCAGATCAACTGTTCAAAAGTTGTTGATTATATAACGAAACAGTTGCACAAGGTAAGAAAAACTTTGTATTTCTGTATTGGATGAGATTTTTTGGTATACCGAGTTGCTGTAGAGTATTATAATGTTAGACAATATTATATAATATTTAATTTTAAATAAATATATCTAATATTGTATTTGTATCAGATGAACTATTCAGAAGTTATATAAAATATAACAAAACAGTTGCACGAGTAGTAATAAATTAAATAAGAACTCTAAAAACAAGTGTAAAATTGCAATAAATTTTTAGTAAAAATAAAAACAGAAATTATTCTAGAAAATATTTATGCAATTTATTTATTACTGCCAAAAGGCAAAAACAATTAGAAATCAAATTTCTTTTCGAATTAACTAATGATTAAATCATTAACTAATAGTTGTCTAATTGACAAATTAACTAATTTTATGTAAACATCATTAGTATAACCCTTTTTCTATTAAAAATCCATTAGCAATTGCATAATTAAATATATATATATATATATATATATAATTCAATAAATTATTCACAAAACCGTTTATTATTCTTATATAAAAACTTGTGGTTAAAGGAATATATTTAATGTTTCATTATTTGTCACTAATGGGTAATTTTTGCAATAACTTTTAAATTATACAATTTATCAAAAAAACATATTCTACGAATTTATATTTTAATAAACACCTCATAAGACGTGATATATATATTTTTTTTTGTACGATTAATAGTTTTAGAGATATTCTGATTCAAAAAGTACAAACGAATTTCAATAACAAATTTGAAAAATAGTAATAAAAAAACTAAAATTATTGCCATAGAATTTTGAAAATATTTTGTAAACTAATAGATTTAACAATAAATTTTATTTACAACTATTATAGCTTGATAAATCCTCAATAAAACGTGATGTTCAGATTTTTTGTACGTATAGTAGTTTTAGAGAGATTCTTAACCAAACACTACATATGAATTTTATTGGTACTAAAAGCAATAAGTTAAAAGAAAACTATAGCTAATACTTGAGATTTTTTTTAAATAATTTGCAAACAAAAAAAATTATGAATAAAGTATATTCACAATAATTATAACTGATCAAATTTTCAATAAAATCGTCATACAAAATATTTGTATACAAGCTATGATTCAAAAGATATTTACATTTGAAACTTGGTATTACGTAATTTGTTACCTGCAGTTAATTTTTACAGTAACTCCTAAACTGTGGGATTTATTGAATAAATGTATTCTACATAATTTTAGTTGAATCATACTTAATAAAACGTGGTATTTTATTTTTCTGTAGGAGTAATAGTTTTAGAGATATTCTGGTCCAAAAAGTACAAACGCATTTCTTGATAGAAATAAATATAAACAAGCAATATGGAAACTAAGGTGATTATCTCGATTGTTATTTTAATAATTTGTAAATTAATAGATTTATCCATAAACTATATTTAGCAAATTTGTAGCTTAATATATACTTAATGAAACGTAGTATAAGATTTTTTTGTACGACTAATAGTTTTGAGGATATTCTGGTCCAAAAAGTACAAACGCATTTCTTAATAGAAATAAATTATAATGAAATATATGGAAACTAAGATGGTTATCTAGATTTTTTTTAAATATCTAATAAACTAATAGATTAATCCATAAACTATATATAGCAAATTTGTACCTTAATAAACACTTAATAAAACGTAGTACAAGATTTTTCAATAAAATTAATATTTTGAGAAATATTATAATCGAAAACTTTAAACTCCTTTCATAGTTTAAGTACAAAAGTTAAAATTATTTGCCATAAATTTTAACATTATTTCGCAAACTAATAGATATTTCAATAAACTATATTTATAACAAAAATAGCCTAATAAATATTGAATAAAATGTACTACTACATTTTTCTATACCTATAATAGTTTTAGAGATATTCAAATCTAAAACCACTAATATCAAAATTAATAAAATAAAACCAAAAGTTGTTAGCCAAGAAATGTAAAAATATTTTGTGAACTAATAAATTTATTGACAAACTTTATTCAGCAAATTTGTAGCTTAATAAACACTTAATAAAACGTAGTATAATTTTTTTTATACGACCAATAGTTTTGAAGATATTTCAATTCAAAAATTAGTACCACAAAAAATTTGGTATGAAATATATACGAAACAAATTTTTAAATAACTCGAAAACCACAAATTTAATTTAAAAAAAATATTAAACATCAAATAGCTTAATAAAAACCTAATAAAACCTTAATACACGACTTTTTTGTAGGATTAATTATTTTGCAGATATTTTGAACCAAAACGTAGGAACATAAAACAAAAACAATGTGTTATGGTGCAAAATTTAAAATAACGCAAAATCTATTAATTTAAACCCAAAACTATATTAAACACATTTATAGGTAACAAAATCCTTAACAAACTTCTCATATATAATATTTCAATAAACACAACAGTTTTGGAGTTATTTTTATTCAAACCTTAAGCAAAATTTTACCAAGTTTGCATACAAATTCGTTATGGTGTTAACAATCTGCAAAATTTAAAATAACTCAAAAACTATTAATTTAACCCCAAAACTGTATTAAACAGTTTTATAGCTAAAAAAATCCTTAACAAACTTTTCATATATAATATTTCTACAGACACAACAGTTTTCGAGTAATTTCCAATCAAACCTTAAAAAAAAATTCAAACAAGTTTCCATGCAAATGATGCACTTATTTAGCAGTATTTTTTACTAAATACAGGTAAGTTTTTATTATTTATTATTCTTACCTGAAGCCATGTCCAAAGAACAATTCACACTTTAAATAAATACCAAAATATTTATTCAAACATCAGACACAAAAACGAAAACCGAAATGAATCGTTCGTCGTCTTCAAAACACAATTTATATTAGCCCCACCACACCAAACCAAACCTTATGCAGAACCCACAAAACGAGTCTATGGGTTCCCATACATTTTGTATGGAAGTCAAGGGCTTCAATGGCTTGGTCGCGGCACCGGTGTAATAGAATTTTGTAAAAAAATTTGTGACGATTTTTGTTCCCGACGAAATTAAACCAAGTACGCCAAAGTAGTAATAAAGGTCTAATTAATAAATAAAAAATATAAATTCATATAGTTTCGGAGTAAAAAGTGCCTTAAAATTAATTTCAAAATAGGTATGATTCATTGTCTCCGCACCAACAAAATGAGTGTATGGATTTGTATGAACGTCGGAGTAAATCAGGTGCCTCAAACGTTTGGTCAAGTCAGCGGTGCACAACATTTTTCAAAATCGATTTTAAGCACTATTTTGTTCCAAAATTTTTTGAACAAAATATGCCAAAATGTTTTTAAAAGTCTTATTTATATATTGTAAATTTAAAATTACGTAATAGTTATCTAAATTCGTGGAATTTTAATATTTTTCAATCGACTGTATGTAAATATTTACATAAGAGGCTGGCAGGATGCTTCAATTGAAAGTTTAATGAAATAGTAAATAAATAAATAAAAGATGTTTTGATAGATAAATTGTGTACGGGATTTTATGTTTTAGTTTTTGGGCGACTAAAAGTTTTAGAAATATTTTTGGAAAGTATTTTGAGGTCCCAAACACCAAAAACAAATTTTGGAAATTAATTTTTGGACAAATTTATTAAATATTAATTCATCATTATTTTATTCATTTTTATATTGAATATTTGTGCATATATTTTGATTAAAAAATATTGCTAAATAAATTTGTTATATGTATAATTAGAGTTTTAATTTCCAAAATCATTATAAACAAAATTTTGAAGATTTTTGTTTCTGACGCCAATAAGAATTAGGTGCAGTTTTTTTGGAAAATATTATTTTTAGCATATAATAATTTGTCGTATATTGATAAAAAATTACAAAAAATCAGCTAGAATATTAATGAAAAATATACTAAAGTTTTAAAAGTATTACAGTTGTAGTTAATTTTTAAAAAATAGTTGAAATATGTCATTTTTTCAGTAGTATCAAAAGTTTAGAAAATATTAATTTTTATGTATTATTTTTTTAACATATTTTTGATTTTTTTTGTAAAGTTAACTAAAGTATTGAGAAATAATATGTTGAATATTTAAGCTTATCGTGTTTCTAGTTTGATTTTAAGAAATGTTTGAAATATGTTACTATAAAAACTAAATTTTGAAAAATGCAGTTACTTTCAGTGTAGTTGCTTTAGAAATATTATTTTTATTATATTAATTTTTTCTGTAAAATTATAAAAAAATACAAAAATTTAGCTAAATTAATCATAATCATAGTTTAATTTTAAAAATTATTTGAAATATGTCATTTTTTAAACTGAATTTAGAAGAGTGCAGTAGTCTAGAGCAGGCATCGGCAACCTACGGCACGCGTGCCAGGCTTGGCACGCGATGGGGTTCTGAATGGCACTCTATAAAGTAATCAGGAAAATCGCAAATATTGAGCGATTTTTAAATAAGAGAAAATGTTTAATTATAATTATTTTTCTAACGTAGCTCGCTAATGTATGTAATTCAACTTACGTTGAAGTACTTAAAGATGAATTTTCCAGAAGATGCAAAGACTTTGAAGCTTATGTGCCTATATTTTGAAGGAATTACAAATAAATCTGGAAGATGACTCTATGGAAAAATCGACAGCCATATTAAATTGTTGAATGACATTGCCGGAAAAGATTTAATTGTATAAAAAAAATTGTATGCGCTCTCCTTTCAGCTTTTGGTTCCACATATCTCTGTGAACAAATTTTTTCTCACATGAAACATATTTTGAGTTCACAAAGAAATCGTTTAACAACCAAACATTCAGTATCTTGTGTGAAATTAAAAGTTACAAATTATACCCCGGATATTGAAATGTTAAGGAAAAAGGTGCAGGCACAAGGTTCACATTAAAGTTGTTTAAGCTTTCTGCCGCCCTAGGCCCTATTATCTGATCAGGCGCCCTTTTTAATAGACAATTTTTTACTTTTTTAATTAAACTATAATTTTGTTCTAAATTACTTAAATACAACTTTTAACTTTGCGTAAAGTACTCGTAAGTTATAGTAATCGCAAAAGATCGAAAATGAAAATTTTTGCATATTTTTACATTTCAGACATTTCTAAATATTTTGGCATACCTTAAAAAAAATTGATGTGTGTGTATGTATGTATGTTTCATTCTCATAGATAAGAAAGTTCTGATTAGTTTTTCGCTAAGACAGGTTTAGCCGTTTGGAAAATACAGAACAAAGTGCAAAAATTGCAATTCAGTTTTTGAAAGAACCGAGGGTTCTACTAACCGAGACTTGTACTAAAGGAATGAATAATTACCTAAATTTTGGGAAGGCAGGCATTAGTAAAAGCGAGAAAAAATTCGTCAAAGTTTTAGCCCACGATTTTAAGTCGATTTTAAAAATCGAAAAATCATTCGAAAAATCTTGGTTGGAAATCGTATTCATTAGTTTTTGGTAAAACCCTGCCGGACTTATTAGGTTTGCGGGACGATCGGACGAGCCGGTTGTTTGAAATTAGAATAAAAAAGCAAAAATATTACGTTTTTGGAATAAAGCCAGAAACCGATTTTTAAAATTGAAAAAAGATTTCTGAAAGATATCAATTAGGAGTCAAAATATTTGACAATTTTAAAAATTCATCTAAGTTTGATAAAACTTCATAGTCAAAATTTGTGTTAAAAGGCGCTTTTGTGATGTGATAAATCAAAATTTAATTTTCAAAAACGCCTGAACTGATTTCACAAATTAAAAAGACATTGGACTAAACTCGATAAATAGAACCGAGATATTCAAAAATTTCGCTTTTTTTTTAAATTCTAAAATAATTCGATTATTTGAAAATTTTAGATATTTTAATTTTCTCAAAATTTTGAAACCAGCGGGCTTGCCTTTTCGGAAATCTAATCATTTCTTCATATCACTAAAATACCACGTACAAAATATTTTTTGAGTCATTCCAATCGAATGATCTGTACTCTCAAAACCTTCATGATCACTTTTGCACCTTCTGCGCTCTGTATCTCCAAAAATGCTAAACCTGCCTGCATAAACAGTATGCCTCTCAGTCAAAGCCAAGCGAATATTTTTTGAATCATCATGGCCATTGATCCTTGCAAAGGACATTTAAACTATCTAAGAAATAAACTTTGTAAATTAAAAATATTGGTACGGAATGATTCAAAATAATGAAGACAAAATTTGTAATAATTAATAATTTTTTTATAAAAAATCTAATTATTTGATGTCAATGATCATTTTTCATCACCAAATGACACCTTTTTGGATCACCAAAAACGCTGATCATGCTCTCGCAAAATTTTCGATAGTTCTTATTTCGTCATACAAGTAAAAAGTGTCTTGAATTATTCAAATCGGACGCTTCGTTTTTGAAAAATTGAATTAGCATATTTTTAACTCTTTGCTCCCTATTCCGAAACTGTCTTTGCAAAAAACTAATCAGCACGTCTTCCCGAATGCCAATGGGCAAAAAATTGTAACCGCATAAACACATGCATACATCCATTTTTTCTAAGGCATGTCAAAATGTTCAGAAGAACTTGAAGCGTAGAGATATATAACCAATTTGATTTACGATTTTTTAGGATTATTATAACTTAGCCTTTCTGAAGTTGATAATATGATACATCAAGAAAATATCAATGCGGCACCCACGAATAATAAATTGATTGAAAACGCATTACGTTCTATTTCATCGAAAATGATCTCTAAATTTACAACAAAAAAATTTCAGGATCTATCCTTAAAATAAATTGTCGTGTCATTTCATCGAGTTTAAAATTTTTACATTTTGAAAAATTTGCCGCCCCCTAAATTATGCCGCCCTAGGCCATTAGATATTCATGTTATTTGTTAATAAATATGTTTAAAAGATAAATTTGGTTATAATTCTTCTCCCCTAAAACCTAACTATATATTTCAAAATTAAGGCGGCACTCTAAAACATATTGGTAGAGTGGCTTGGCACACTACAGTTAAAAGCTTGCCGACCCCTGGTCTAGAGTGCAGTTCTTTAGAAAATATTAATTTTAATATATAAATTTCTGTCGTATATTTATAAAAATTCACACAAATTTAAAAAAAGTGTTAATAAATAAAATACTAGAGTTTCAAATTAATCATAATCATAGTTTAATTTTAAAAATTATTTGAAATATGTTACTTTTTAAACTAAATTTGGAAGATTGCAGTAGTCTAGAGTGCAGTCATTTAGAAAATATTAATTTTAATATATTAAATTTTGTACTATATTTACCAAAACTTGTGTAAATTTAGCTAAGTTTTTATTAAATATTATACGAAAGTTTTAAAATTGTCATAGTTTTAGTTTTATTTTAAAAAAATATTCAAATTGTATCTTGTTTACTAACTGAAGAATTTTTCTACTTACAATTAGGAAAAAAAATTGGTGAAAAAATATTTTTGCACATTAATTTTAGTCAAAATTGTAAAAAAAATTGTACCTATAGTATTAATAAATAATATACTGAAGTTTCAAAATTATCATAATTTTAGTTTAATTTGTTTTTATTATATTACAATTATTTGAAATAGGTCGAAGATATCTATCACAAAAATATTAATTTTAATATAATAATTTTTATCGAATATTTATAAAAAATTACAAATATTTAGCTAAAGTAATGATAAATAAAACACTAAAGTCTCAAAATTATCATAATTTTAGTTAAATTTTGAGAATTATTTGAAATTCGTTAAATAAAATTGCCCAATCACGTTTTTGTACAAAATTTAATAAAAAATCACATTTAAAAAAAAAATGCACTAATTAGTATTCTTATTGTCTAATAGTTTTGGCCCCAAAAATTGAACTAATTTATAATTCTAGTAGACGAATTAATTATCATTTCAAGACGTGACCTAAAAGGTTAAAGAATTCTTGACGAGCTATTTTTATTATAAAAAAATATATATAGTGAATAACTTTAAGATCTGTAATTATTATAAAATATGTAAAAACAGATAAATCAAGTAAATACTTTATATATAAAATAGAAATATTTTATCTATTTATTAATAAATAAATAATAAATTCAATCAAAAATATAATTACTATCATTGACCCTTGTGAAAAAAATAAGTAAAAATGAAGAAAAAATTAAGGACTTTTTATATACTTATGTTAAATTAATTTATATGGAAAAATATTAATAAAAAACGATATGAAAAATGATATTAATGTAAATATTAGATGAACCAATATGCCTTAAGGTATATTAAGATTTTTGAATGTTATTTGATAAAATTAATATTAAAATCTGTTAAAAATGTTATAATTATCGCAGTGTCAGTTGAAAATCTATCCAAGGATTTTTAAATAAAGTTTTGGCCGTTTTATTTTTTCAAATTTTATCAAAATAATTATAATTCGGTTGGTTTGATGGTTTTTGTCAAATAACTCAAAAATTGGAACTACCCCTTTTCAGTTAGATAGGGTTAAACTAGATAAAATTTCCTAGAGAACACTTTTATACACTCCGATATAAAAATTTTGATTAAAACGACTTCGAAATTCGATTTTTCCTTCTTAATTTTTCATTACCGATTGTGTTATTTGATGCTTTCTATATAAGTATGCAAATTAATGTGACATTTTTAGTGAAAAAGTTAAAACAACAAATCGTGAGTGATGGCAAATTGAAAGTATTATATAGAGGACTTTTTGAATTTCAAAAATATCTCAAAGCGTTCTCGAGATATTGCATTTTTAAACATTTCGATTTCGCAGGATCCGTATTGATTTTTTACAACTCATAAAATTTGAGAAGTGTAAAAATGCAATTTTATAAAAACTATTGCAGATATTCTGGTGATTCAAAAAGTTGTTCTAGAAGCATTTTTCATTTGCCTAGTTTTTACTAGTTCACAAAGAATGCACATTATACATAAATAAATCTTCAGGATTTGGTGAAATAGTTAAGAATGCAAGTTGATAGTATATATATATATAGTTATTTAACATATTTTTATAGTTAATTTATTATTTAATTTGTTATTTCATGTTTCCTATATGAGTATGCAAAATAATGTTGCACTTTCAGTGAAAGAGTTAAAACAACAAATCGTAATTAACACAGTTCGATGGCAAATTGAAAGTGTTATATAAGAGACTTTTTGAATTTCTAAAATATCTCAAAGCGTTCTCGAGATATTGCATTTTTAAACATTTCGATTTCGCAGGATCCATATTGGTTTTTTACAACTTATAAAATTTGCAAAGTGTAAAAATGCAATTTTACAAAAACTATTGCAGATATTTTGGTGATTCAAAAAGTTGTTCTAGAAGCATTTTTAATTTGCCATCGAATAGTAATATTCTCGATTTCCAATTTTCACTTCTCCACTATCTAATATATACATATACGTATACTTTAAAATCCCAATTGAAAATAGATGAAATGACATGCAAGAAAGTAAAGAAAAACCCCAAAGACCTATTTTAATACATTTTTTTAATTTATATTTATTAAAAATATAACATAATATATTATTATTTTATATGCTAAAAACATAAATCTACAATACTGTTTCATTGCATTCTTGAAGTACTTATAAAACTTTTAATAAAAATATAGAAGAGTTTAGGGAAAATATAGTTTAAGGAAGAGATTTATATAGAAGTAGATATTTAAAAAAGACTTTAACTGACTGCAAACAAATATGTTTTACTAAATTATCTTTTAATACTACCAAATTGATTTTTTAAAATTTTTAATAATACTTCACAAAATTCAATTAAAGTCTTTAGTAAAATTTGTAATAATAAAAATTAATACCTAAGATCTAGACAACCTGGTGTCTAAATTTCAACTAATTTTTTCCTATTTTTTTGATCTGGTAAAATGAGGTCTTTGATATCCTGTTCGTCCATATCGACGTCTCCAAAGCCCCAAATTTGGGTCTCTTCAGCATGTGGGTCTAAAATAAAAGACCCATCACCTGATCTAAGGGCCCTTCGAACTATCATTCTTCTGGAAACTGATTTACCTGAAAAATATTAATAATAGGTTGTCAAATATCTCCCTTCCGCCTTTTTGTATTATAAACTAAGAGCAAAAAAGCGGAAGGGAGATATTTGACAACCTAATATAATAATTATAATTACACCAAACAATGTGAAATTTTTATTCAAAAATAATAATAAATAAATAAACTTTAATTTGGTGTATATTAGACTTAGTTTTATTCAACCCTGTGTACTATTTATAGTACTAAAACTTTTGGGTGTATTTATTTAGTATGTATATCTCTTGTAACTTTTGAATGGATTGTTTGGTGTGAATAGTGTTTTTGGCAAATTTGTTTAAAATTCAATTGTTTATAATATTGTCTAATATAATGAAGCCATACAGCAACTTTATGGATTTTTATGATTGGAGCTCAAGGCAAATTTGTTTGAAATAAAATTGTTAATATATTCTTGAAACAACAAAATATCCTACAACTACTCTCTGTACTTAAAAATTATTAAAATAATATCAAACCTTAATTATTACTTTATAAAAACATGTGAAATTGTTTCTTATATCTCTTATAACTATTAAACGATTTGTTTGATTGGGATAAAACATTTTACAAATTGGTGCAAAATTATATAAATAATAATTTTGTCTAACATTATAAAACCCTACAGCAACTCGGTATACTTTAAAATCGCTCTTGAATACAGAAGTTTGTTTGGGGCCTATTTATTTAAATTAATTACTTATATAGGGTGTGTGCAGTGCATTTGTTTGGCAAATCTTCTGTAACTTTTGAATTTTTTGTAACTTTTATAAAGTACAAGTAAAGTATAAACAATATTCAGTGAATTTATGCAAAATTAAATTGTTTAAAATTTTGTCTAATAATATAGTATTCTACAGTAACTCGCTATACTTTAAAATTCCTTTCAAACGCATATTGTGATGAGTGTATTTATAATTTATAGTACCTATTTAGTGTATTCATTTACCAAATCTCTTGTAACTTCTAAACAAATTATCTAATTTAAAAAGTGTTTTTGGCAAATTTGTTTAAAATTGAATTGTTAATAATATTGTCTAATATTATAACACTCTACAGCAAC
>NW_020539727.1:22490612-22532703 GCF_003426905.1 Ctenocephalides felis
TTCCTGTTAAAGCGTGTAAAATCGTGCTAGAGCGTGTAAAATCTGCTAAAAAAACGGTTTTTTAAAAAAAGTGCTTTATTTATTACTGCATCAAAGCATAAAAAATCGTGATAAAATAGTATAAAAGAGTGCAAAATCGGTTTAACGTGTGAGAAAAAACGTGTTAAAGTGTGCAAAAGCGTGTTAACGTGTGAGAAAAAACATGTTAAAGTGTGTTAAAGTGTGCAAAAGCGTGTTAAAATGTAACAAAACGTGCTAAAGCGTGTTAAAGTGTGCTAAAGCGTGTAAAATCCTGCTAAGCGTGTAAAATCGTTTTAAAAAAAGTGCTTTATTTACTACGATGTTATAAAATATTGTAGATTATTTAATTTACTTCAAATTTGCCAAATATACTGTTGATGTACTACGAATAGTTTAAAAGTTATAAATAATTCAACGAAATAATGTACTTGTATCAGTTTTCATAAGTTATTGGAAATTTTAGCACCACAAAGTTGATGGATTTAGTTTTGTTATTATAAATTAGATAAAATTTCATTATTACCCTTAAATCTTTTCCATGAAGGACCAAATCGTTCCTTTTGGCCTTGACCTGGACATCAATTCCGACATGTCCTGAAAATTTACCAGTTTTTAAATCAGGAGTCAGGAGCAGGTCGTAATGAACAGGTTTTACTCCTTCTGGAAGCCTGTAATCTATCTGAAAAAATAAAAAAATCAAAATTATATAAATTTTGGGTACAATAAAAAATAACACATTTTATACAATTTATTTTTAAAATAAAAAATAATAAGCAAAAGTCTTGGTTTAATATTTGTACTAATATCCAGCTTTATATTATATATCGCATTATTTATTATTTAGATTATTGTATATATTATATATTTTTATTATTTTTATTATTTAGCTCAAAGTCCAAATTTTATATTAAATTTTAATTAGACCCCCACATAATAATCGAATGGTTTAAAATTTATAAGGAAAATATATAGAAGTGTTGCTTATTAGCAAACATATTTTATAATTTAATTTTCAATAATTATTTTAAAATATACCAAGTTGCTCTAGGTTAATATTATGTTAGACAATATTGTAAATTATATAATTTACTTCAAATTTGCCAAATATACTGTTGATGTACTACGAATAGTTTAAAAGTTATAAAAAATTTAACGAAAAGTGTACAAAAAAGTGTGTAAAACTGTATCAACGTGTATAAACTGTATCAACGTGTATAAACTGTATCAACGTGTATAAACTGTATCAACGTGTATAAACTGTATCAAAGTGTATTAAATTGTATCAAAGCATAAAAAATCGTGATAAAATAGTATAAAAGAGTGCAAAAACGTATTAAAGTGTAAGTAGAAGCGTGTTAAAGTGTGCAAAAGCGTGTTAAAATGTAAAAGAACGTGCTAAAGCGTGTCAAAGTGTGCAAAAGCGTGTTAAAATGTAAAAAATCGTGTTAAAATGTAGAAAAACGTGCTAAAGCGTGCTAAAATGAGTAAAATTCCTGTTAACTATATCAAAGTGTATTAAATTGTATCAAAGCATAAAAATCGTAATAAAATAGTATAAAAGAGTGCAAAAACGTGTTAACGTGTAAGAAAAAACGTGTTAAAGTGTAAGTAGAAGCGAGTTAAAGTGTGTTAAAGTGTGCAAAAGCGTGTTAATGTGTGCAAAAGCGTGTTAAAATGTAATAAAAAACATGTTAAAATGTAGAAAAACGTGCTAAAGCGTGTTAAAGTGTGCTAAAGCGTGCTAAAATGAGTAAAATTCCTGTTAACTGTATCAAAGTGTATTGAATTGTATCAAAGCATGAAAAATCGTAATAAAATAGTATAAAATAGTGTAAAATCGGTTTATCGTGTGAGAAAAAACGTATTAAAATGTAAAAAAAACGTGTTAAAATGTAGAAAAACGTGCTAAAGCGTGTTAAAGTGTGCAAAAGCGTGTTAAAATGTAAAAAAAACGTATTAAAGCGTGTAAAATCGTGCTAAAGCGTATAAAATCCTGCTAAAAACGGGTGATATCGTTTGAATATACGTAAAATCGTTTAAAAAAAAATGCTTTATTTATTACGATGTTAGAAAATATTGTAGATTATTTAATTTACTTCGAATGTGCCCAATATGCTGTTGATATATACAAATGGTTCGTTACAAGTTATAAATAATTCAATGAAAAAATGTACTTGTACTAAATAAATATTATATCCGCTTAACAATTTTGCAATGTTCAATAATTATTTAAAAATATACAGAGTTGCTCTAGGGTAATATAATGTTATAAAATATTGTAAATTATTTAATTTACTTCAAATTTGCCAAATATACTGTCGATGTACTACGAATAGTTTAAAAGTTATAAATAATTTAAGGAAACAATGTTAGACGTTTCACTCGCACTCTTCTTCCGCACAATTCATTCGTGCATTCATTTATTATAAATCTTGTAACTTTTAAAATAATTGTTTGATATAAATACAATATTCTAGAAAATTGTTCAAAATTGAATAATCTAAAATATTTTCTAACATCATAATGCCCTACAGCAACTCGGTATACTTTAAAATCGCAACTGAAAATTGGTAAATGCAAAATTACTTACTACCCCAGTACCAGGATCTTCTGTGGTTTGTATCGGTTCATTCGTCGTAGTCGGTTTATTTGTCGGTTTATCTGTAGGTTTATCTGTAGGTTTATCTGTAGGTTTATCTGTAGGTTTATCTGTCGGTTTATCTGTCGGTTTATCTGTCGGTTTATCTGTCGGTTTATCTGTCGGTTTATCTGTCGGTTTATCTGTAGGTTTATCAGTCGGTTTAGCAGTACTTTCATCATCATCATTATTAATTTCATCAGAATACAAAACCGACAAAGTAATTGTCGATATAGCCAAACCCACGACCAAAAAACCCAACAGCAAAGTCACTTTCGAAACCATTTTTTGGACACTTTTTATACCACAAAAAAATTGCAAAAGATATTAGAAAATAATAACATCCATGTAGTTTATTAAACACTATAACACATTCCTTAAATATTATTTTTATTGATAAATTTTTAATAAAATTAAAAGATGTGTCCGTTACATCAGTACTGATGTAGAACTAAAATTTAATAATCAATCAATTTAATTCGATCACTTATTTTTGCTTGTCACAGTTTTAATTTATTGCTAAAGTAATAAAACCTGTTTTTTTCTCAAATCTTATCTGAGATTAAAATTAAGAAGTTAATACTTTGTTTATTGAGATAAAATAGTCTGTATTATATTAGGAGTTACTTCAAGTTTAATATTAAAAAAATACAAAATTATATAATAAAAAATATTAAATTTATTTATAACGCCTGGTAAAAATTTTAATTTAATCATAATCAATAATAATAAATATTTCAGGTCATAATAATTAAATTTTTCTTTAAGTAAGTAAATACTTATGGTAGTGAATTTATTTGTAACTTTTAAAATATTTGCCTAATATAAATAGTGTATTCGACAAATTTATAGAAAAATAAATGGTTTATAAATTTTTCTAACATTATAAGACCCTACAGCAACTCGGTATACTCAAAATTTAACTCAGAAAATGACAACCATTCTCTAATACAAAATATGTATAATCGACGAGTCGGACATTTATTCACAAAATTAATCACATTAATTCACAAAATATTTTTCTAATATAAATAGTATATTAGTCAAATTTGTTTAGAATTAAATTATCTACACATTTGTCTAACATTATAACTCGGTATTCGATAATTTATAGCCAGAATTATTTTTTTTTTGTATGGGTCAAATAGATTCCATGTTTGACGTATAACTCTACCTATAAATTTACTTGAATCAAAATTTAACCTCACCTTAGGTATAGATCCAGGTTTATTTTCAAATTGAGTAAAATACAAAACTGCTAAAGTAATTGTCGAGATGGCCAAAACTAGGGCCAGAAACCCTAAAATTCCTACTGCTTTTGAAACACACATTTTAATAAAAAAAATAAAAACTTAGAACAAAAGTCTTTGCACTTATATAAATAACATTGTAAATAATTATTAATTTATTTTATTTTTATTATTAGAAGTGATCTGTTACGACTAAAAACTAGTTTCAGACTGACTTTATGAAAATCGAAGACAATGACGATTAGTTTGTAGAAAAAAATGTAAATTCAAGTATTTTAAGTGGCCTGATAAGCAAAAGTGACTTTAAAGATTATGTAAAGTGCATTCTAAAAATTCCTTAAACGATAAATAAATTTGTATCTAACAACTGTATTATTGTAATACATTAGCAATTTAAAAAAATACTTATTTATAATAACTTCTTGATATAAAGTAAATAAATCATATTTAAAACTTGAAGTAAAGTTTTATATCCAATTTTGTTCTGAACGCAAAATAATATGTTTTATGTATTATTAATAAAGTACTAAAATATTTTTTTATCTAAAATCTGGTCTTTTAAAGAAAAAAATCTACATCACAATTGAAACCTGAATAAAATCTGAATCTACCTTAGAAACTTGATATTGATTTTTTCTTGAGAAATAAAACATCTCACAAGTTTTACAAAAATGTTTGTAATACAAAATTAATATTATTACTATCATTATTATTATTTGTAAAGTTTAACAATCTCTGTCTCAAGTGCAGATTAAAATTTCCTTCTTATCAAAGTAGTCTTTGTAATTTAAAAATCCAAAATATTCAAAAAGATTAAATAGAATTAGTTTTGCAATGATGGAATAAAGGAATCCCTTGGAATTATATTAATGATAAGAAAGATAAGCGTTTAAGATAAAGATAATTTATAGTTAGTGATAAGATAACAGTGGAGACTAAAAGAAAATATAGTGACAAATAATTTAAAGTGATATCAGCAAATTTTTGGTACTACCCCAAAAAAATGTCTAAAACTTTTTGAAATTTGAAAATTATAGTTTACTATTTGAAAAAAAAATCGAAATGAATATCAAATTCGTAATCTACTTCCAAAGACCTATCAAATGATATGTCACGTGGCATAAGTGTCCAAATTTTGCCTATTGGCAAGTTGCTAAATCAATCAAAATTTTCTGTTTTAAATAAACGTACATTTAAAAGAGAAAATTTTGATTGATTTAGTCTTAGATATTTAATAACTCAAAATTTTCTTAGAAAACTTGCAAATTTTATTATTTGACATAATAGTAGGCACATTAGAGAATATTTAGGTGGAATTTCAAAATTGTATTACAATCGGTTTGTCCTGAAGAGCTCTCCAAAACAACACTTACTTCTACAAGATATGTTAAATGTACGTTTTGCCTTAGATATGTAATAACTCAAAATTTTCTTAGAAAACTTGTGAATTTTATTATTTATCATCATAGTAGACATATTATAGAATATTTGAGTGGAATTTCAAAATTGTATTACAATCGGTTTGTCCTGAAGAGCTCTCCAAAACAACACTTACTTCTACAAGAAATGTTAAATGTACTTTTCAGCCTTAAGATATGTAATAACTCAAAATTTTCTTAAAAAACTTGTAAATTTTTCTTAGAAAACTTGTAAATTTTTGTATTTGTCATTATAGTAGACATGTTAAAGAATATTTAGGTGAAATTTCAAAATTGTGTTGCAAACAGTTTGTCCTGAAGAGTTCTCCAAAATCTATTTGGACTTACGTCTACAAGAAATGTTAAATGTACGACGTTTCATCTTAGATATGTAATAACTCAAAATTTTCTTAGAAATCTTGTAAATTTTATTATTTGTCATTATAGTAGACATATTAGCGAATATTTAGGTGGAATTTCAAAATTGTATTACAATCGGTTCGTCCTGAAGAGCTCTCCAAAATTGATTTGGACTTACGTCTAGAAGAAGTGTTAAATGTACGTTACGCCTTAGATATTTAATAACTCAAAATTTTCTCTAAAAACTTGTAAATTTTATTATTTGTCATTATATTAGACATATTAGAGAATATTTAGATAGAATTTCAAAATTGTATTACAAACGGTTTGTCCTGAAGAGCCCTCCAAAATTGATTTGTCTACAAGATGTGTTAAATGTACGTTTCGCCTTAGATATTTAATAACTCAAAATTTTCTC
Organism: Ctenocephalides felis; assembly: GCF_003426905.1. Taxonomy (NCBI): domain Eukaryota; kingdom Metazoa; phylum Arthropoda; class Insecta; order Siphonaptera; family Pulicidae; genus Ctenocephalides; species Ctenocephalides felis. The sequence goes on from NW_020539727.1 coordinate 22,496,718, forward strand.
TAAAAACTTGTAAATTTTATTATTTGTCATTATATTAGACATATTAGAAAATATTTAAGTGGAATTTCAAAATTGTATTACAAAGGGTTTGTCCTGAAGAGCTCTCCAAAACAACACTTACGTCTACAAGAAATGTTAAATGTACGTTTCGCCTTAGATATGTAATAACTCAAATTTTTTTTAGAAAACTTGTAAATTTTATTATTTGTCATTACAGTAGACATATTAGAGAACATTTAGATGGAATTTCAAAATTGTATTACAAACAGTTTGTCCTGAAGAGCTCTCCAAAATAGCACTTACGTCTACAAGAAAATTTAAATGTACGTTTCATCTTAGTACTTCCTAACTAGGGAATATCTTTACAAAATTATTTATAACTTTTAAAATATTTACGCAAACTAAAAAGTGTATTTAAGAAATTTGTTTAGAATTAAATTATCTAAAAACTTGTCCAATATTATAAGACCCTACAACAACTCGGTATACCCATAATGAGCTGTATTAAAAACCAAATAAAAAAATTACTCAAATTGTGTAATAAAATACTTGATACTGGAAGTGTTATATTATGCAAAAAATTATAAGTATTAAATATAACGAGTATTTTTTTCTATATATAAAAATATAATACTATTTCTAATACTGACTTTAAATCGATGTAATTTCATTCCAATGGCCAAAACAATTATAACAGCACAAAAAAGCAAAACATTTCTAACATACATCACTTCAAATTAAATTTTAACAACGAATTTAACAAATTTTAAAACAAATTAAAATTTTCTAAGTCATCTAATTTATTTTTTACACTCAATGTCGATTTAAATAAAATGAAATTGTAACTGGATTAAAATCTAGAAATCGATTTAGTAGTTATTTTGTATAAATTTATTTGGAACGATAACAATTCTGAGTATGGAATTTAAATGCATTGTTCGACTACCGATAAAATGTGTTTATATACAAATATAAATATAAATATATTTATATAATAATAAATAAATGCGTAATCGATATTTAAAATATTAGTATTAGTGTTAGATCAAAGAATTCTGGAGGGAATTTTAAAAATGTTGAGAAATAGTAAGATTCCTCAACATTTTGTGTTGGGATATTTAAAAATTCAAAATTTTCTTAGAAAACTTTATATTTTTAGTATTTTTATTTTTTGTAGACATATTGAAGAATTTTGAGTTTGAATTTCAAGATTGTGGGACAAACCGTTTGTCCTGAAGAGCTCGTCAAAAACAACACATACATCTCAAATGCATTTTAAAAGTACTTTTTGGTCTAAGATATTTAATAACTCAAAATGTTCTTAGAAAACTTATCAAATTTAGTATTTGTCCTAATAATAGATATAATGAAGAATATTTAGTTCGAATTACAAACTCATATTGCAAACCGTTCGTCCTGAAGAGCTCGTCAAAAACCACACTTACATCTCAAATGCATTTTAAAAGTACTTTTTGATCTAAGATATTTAATAACAAAAAAAAATCCTTAGACAACTTAATAATTTTAGTATTTTTGGTTATAATAGACACATTGAAGAATGTTATATGAAAATTTCAAAATTGTGGGGCAAACCGTTTGTCCTGAAGAGCTCCTCAAAAACAACACTTACATCTCAAATGCATTTTAAATGTACTTTTTGGTCTAAGATATTTAATAATTCAAAATTTTCTTAGAAAACTTATCAATTTTAGTATTTGTCCTAATACTAAATATATTGAAGAATATTTAGTGCGAATTACAAAGTTATGTTGCAAACCGTTTCCCCTGAAGAGCTTCTCAAAAACAACACTTACATCTCAAATGCATTTTAAAAATACTTTTTGGTCTAAGATATTTAATAAGTCAAAATTTACTTGAAAAATTCATCAAATTTAGTATTTGTCCTAATAATAAATATATTGAAAAATATTTAGTTCAAATTACAAAGTTATATTGCAAATCATTTATCCTGAAGAGCTCCTAAAAAACAACACTTACATTTCAAATGCATTTTAAAAGTACTTTTTGGTCTAAGATATTAAATAAGTCAAAATTTTCCTAAAAAACTTATCAATTTTAGTATTTGACCTTTTATTAGACACATTGAAGAATATTTAGTTCGAACTGCAAAGTTATATAAGCAAACCGTTTGTCCTGAAGAGCTCCTCAAAAACAACACTTACATCTCAGATGCATTTTAAAAGTACTTTTTGGCCTAAGATATTTAATAACTCAAAATTTTCTTAGAAAACTCATCAATTTTAGTATTTGTCCTAATAATAGATGTATTGAAGAATATTTAGTTCGAATTACAAAATTATATTGCAAACCGTTCGTCCTGAAGAGCTCGTCAAAAACAACACATACATATCAAATGCATTTTAAAAGTACTTTTTGGTCTAAGATAATTAATAACTCAAAATTTTCTTAGAAAACTCATCAATTTTAGTGTTTGTCCTTATAATAGACATAGTGAAGAATATTTAATTCGAATTGCAAAGTTATATTGCAAACGGTTCGTCCTGAAGAGCTCTTCAAAAACAATACTAATAAATAAAAAGTGTTTTTATTTACCTTAATTTTTTTCTGAGAAGGATCATCCCCTAATAATCCTGTTTTTTCACAATAAATAACCGGTTTCACATTACTCTGAAAAAAAATATTTATATTTATAATAAAGTTATATTTAATAAATTATTTATAATTAATTAAAAAAATTTGATTGAAATTTTGAGGTACACATTCAGATTTTTTTAATTGCAATTTTAAAGTTGCTGTAGAACTACATGATGTTAGAAAATATTGTAGATTATTTAATTTTGAACAAATTTGCAAAATATTTCATTAAAATTAAACGTACGGTTTAAAAGTTACAAGAGATATAATACATAAATGCATGAAAGGGTTGCACATATATGAAGTGCAAGTGGATGTTCAGAGGTAATTTTAAAGTATACCGAGTTGCTTTAGGGCTATATTATATTAGACAATAAGTAGATTATTGAATTTTATACATATTTGCTAAATATTGCATCAAAATTAGACAAACTATTCAAAAGTTACAAGAGATATAGTAAATAATTGCACGGCCCTTCTTATAGTTGCACTGTATAAATCCATGCAGAGTTTGTATTCAGTTGCAATTTTTAAGTATACCGAGTTGCTGTAGAACATTTTGGTATAAGAACACATTATAACAATTTCAATTTCCTACAAATTTCTCAAACATTATATTTACCTAGCACAAATAATTCAAAAGTTACAAGAGATTTTTGTATCTCTTACTACTACATAACCTTACTAACCTGTTGGACGTTTGCCATTTTCCTAAAGCCGGTTGTTTGGCACAAACTTTTTTGTAAATTATTTTTAATACTAGAAAATACAACACGATTCAACACACATTTAGAACTAATATTAAATAATCTTGTACATGTAATCATAAGAAGATTTTAAATGATTTGATAAAATATAAACACACTGATATGAGATAACAAAAATAAGCACTTGCAATTGATGGAAATTAAATGAATATGGTTTAAATAGCAGGATAAATTACACGTGTTTTATGTAAAGGTATAAAAAATAATGATAAATGATTAATAATAACACTGCACTTTATTAATTGTACAAAATGTGACCCTAGACCCTAGACAATATAATAAAGAATGTAACAAAGTATGAGGTTATTTTGACAGCTTTGACAGTTTCAACAAGATGGCGCATACATGGCGCAAACTTTAGAAAACTTGAATAAAAATATGAAAGTTTTTAATTAAAAATGTGTAATTTAAATAAGTTTGAGTTGAATTTCTTTAAACAGAAAAATTGTATAATTAAATTACTTAATAGCTGTTCATTTAATGATTTGTACAAAATAAGTTGTGTTTTGACAGTTTACAACGTCATGAAGTTGCATGAAAGTGACTGTTTATATTTAAAAATATTGAATTTAAATAATTTTGTTTTAAAATTAATAAAACAAATATTTATAATATTTAGAATATTAATTATTAGTATGAAACTTATAGTAAAATTATACAGACTAAATAATAGCATTTTATTTTAATATTTTTGTGACAGTTTTGACAGTTGTCAAAAAAATGGCGCTCAAAACAAAAAGTTATATTGAAAAGTGACAGTTTTTAATTAAATAAATAATTTGGCTTTAAATTTTTGATTAAATGAGTGATTTAAACCTTAAATTTAATTTTTGTAGTACAAATGTTGTTAAAAATATAAAATGCACAAAAAATTAGATTTCCATACTGTGTCAACTGTCAAATATATAATCTGAATTTGTTTGGGTAAGTTTCTATTAATTTAATACTTGAAAATATACTTTTACACAATAATACTAATGAATAAAAACAGATTTTGTATCAATTTTATTCAATTTATTAGTTTTTATATTTAAATCACAATTTTCATGTCAAGTGTTAAATCAAAACGTCTCTTATACACTTATTTTATTACATATATGCAATACCACGTTCTTTATCATCAATAATATATAAATTTGCTTTAATTATTCTTTTTTAACTTTTAATTTGTCATGTTTCACTTTTAAATTGCAATTTTCAAATTCCCCGCCGCTTTTTTCAGTCTGAAGTTCGTCATTTTTCAATTTTGACATTTTAAGTAAACATAACCTTTGCAAGAGATTGCAAAAGAAATAATATTGAAACTAATATAATTAGTAGTTGTAAATAATAATTAATTATGTATAAATATAGGATATTAAGGGATTTTGGAAATGTGTTGAAAGTGTTCCCGAAATCTCAAAGGACATTTTGTGATAAAAAGGCTAAACCAGAATATAAAGGTAATAATTGATATATAATGTAGAATTTATTTATTTATTTATTTATTTATAATCAAGCCGTGATAAACAGTACCTCAAGCTTCTGTCATACTTATTCATGACATATACCTAATACTTAATATTTTATATAACTTTTGCTTACAAAATATTTACAATTGTACACTATTTCAACCACCCCTTTTCTAGAACTAATCGTAGAGAAAAAAAGCTCAATAACAACAATAGGCATCAACAGAGCCGAATCTAGAAATTGTGTAGACTCAGCAACAGCTCAAGAAATATGTCGAGCAGTTTTTGAATTTGAAAATGATGCTGAAGCTAAAGTTGCTGTACTATACGGCACTGGGGGAAACTTTTGCTCTGGATACGATTTAAAAGAATTGTGTCATGAGAAAATTAGGCCTGAGTTACTTCTTAACCCTGAAGGAAGCATGGTAATAATAATATACTCATAAATGTATATATATAATATATATATATATATATATATATATATATATATATATAATTGTTTTATCTCAGGGGCCCACAAGGCGTCCAATTTCCAAACCAATGATTTGTGCTGTAAGCGGTTATGCAGTTGCCGGTGGCTTTGAATTAGCTCTAATGTGTGATTTAAGAGTTGTTGAAGACACTGCTGTTATGGGGGTCTACTGCAGGCGATACGGTATATAAACAAAAATAATTTTCTCCATAAATAAAGAAAAAATACAATTTGCTCTGTTTATTACAGGTGTACCATTAATCGATGGTGGTACTGTACGTCTGGCAGCAATGGTTGGAATCTCAAGAGCCCTAGATCTTGTCTTAACAGGTAGATCTTTAAATGCAAAAGAAGCCTTTGAATGGGGCATTGCTAATAGGATTGTTGCTACAGGAACCGGTAAGGAAGAAGATATATATATATATATATATATATATATATATATATATATATATATATCCAAAATAATTACATGAGTCTTTTACTATTCATTATTTGTTTAGCTTTCGGACAAGCCCTACAGCTAGCAGGTTGTCTCACAAAATTCCCTCAAGATTGCATGTTGGCCGATAGAGAGAGTGTTTACAATGCAACCTACAATGCAACATCTTTAAGAAAAGCTTTGGATGCTGAAGTTGAAAATGCAAACTCTGATATTCTACGACAGGCTGAAGAGGGGGCCCAGAAATTCCTTGCAGGTAGTAATATATATATATATATATATATATATATATATATATATATATATAGGTAGTATAGATTACAAAATAGTATGAATATTTTTATCAATTATATTTTTTTACCTCTAGGTCATGGTCGTCATGGTAAATTTTATGATATAACAGAAAAGCTTATTCCAGATTGGGAACAAGAAGAAATTAAAATAGAAAAGGAGCTGGGAAAAGAATTGCAAAAGGAGCAGAAGAAATAAAAATTATGTGATCTGTTTATATTAATTGGCTAAGAAAATGTTAAAGAGACTGCTTATTAATTTGTATTATTAATATTTAATAATGTTATGTATGTATGTATGCTTTTTTGTTAACTGAAAATAAAATGTATATGTATTAACAAATTACATGCTTCTTGTAATTTTTCTGAAAATGGTGTAAACTATATGAAAATGTTAAACTAAAAAAACTTTCTCGAAAACGTTGTAAACTGTATGAGCATGTTGTCAATAGATTCAATTGCAATTTTAAAGTATACCGAGTTGCTGTAGAACTATATGATGTTAGAAAATATTGTAGATTATTTAATTTTAAACAAATTTGCAAAATATTTCATTAAATTTAAACGTACGGTTTAAAATTTACAACAGATATAATAAATAAATGCATGAAAGGGTTGCACAATATATGAAGTGCAAGTGGATTGATACTATATGTTCAGAGGTAATTTTGAAGTATATCGAGTTGCTTTAGGGCATTATGATATTAGACAATATTGTAGATTATTTAACTTTTTCGCAAATGTTGTAAACTGTATGAAAATGTTAAGAACTTTCTCGATAGCGTCATAAACTGTCTGAAAATGTTGTAAACTGTATGAGAATGTTGTAAACTATTTTAAAATGTTGTAAGCTGTATGAGAATGTTGTCGACTGTGTGAGATAGTTGTAGATTTGTGTGAGAATGTTGTGAACTGTATGAGAATGTTGTAAGCTGTATAAAAATGTTGTAAACTATCTGAAAATGTTGAGAACTTTCTCAAAATGTTGTAAGAGCTGTATAAGAATGTCATAAACTGTCTGAAAATATTGTAAGTAATCTAAAAATGTTGCAAATTATTTACAATTTTCATAATATGTTTTAAAGATTGTCTAAAAATGTTATCTAACATTGTCTTGATGATTGTCTAAAAGTGTCTTGACAAAATTTTCAAACAATTTACAAAATTTTCAGAGAATCTACAAAATTTATATACAATTTGCAATATTTTCAAACCAATTACAATTTGTGTGTGAAAAAAAAAATGGCAAAAAAATAAACTTTTTCTTGTGAAAATTCAGAGACAAATGGAAAGTAAGAAAAACAAAATTTTATTAACTTCCCGTAGGGTAAGTTATAGTAATGGGCCGAAAATCGAAAATGAAATTTTTTTCATTTCTCGATGTTTTGAAGGTTTCTGAACATTTTACTGGCATACCTCAGAAAAAATGGATGTGTGTATGTGTATGTGTGTGTGTGTGCGGATACAAATTTTCGTCGACGATTTCGGGAACACGGATAAAGCGATTTGAATAATTTAAAAAACACTCGATTCGTATTCGTATTGATAAGGAGACGTGCTGATTAGTTTTTGGCGAAGGCAGGTCTAGCCGTTCCGAAGATATGGAGCAAAAAGTGCCAAAAACGGTAACTCAGATTTGACATTTTCAAACAGTTTACAAAATTTTCAGATTATCTACAACATTTATATACAATTTGCAAAATTTTCAGATCAGTTATAATTTATGTGTAAGTTGTGGCAAAAATATAAACTTTTTCTATGAAAATTAAGAGACAAATGGAAAGTAAGAAAAGCAAAATTTAATTCAAAGTAAGTCTGTACTCTTAGTGTTATAAAAGCAAAAAAAAATTTTTCCTATTCAAATTTAAAAATTCCGCCTAAACAACGCTTGATTATTTGCACAGTTCTCTCTAGTTCCAGCCAATCAGAAAGCAGTATTCTGCCATGTGACATCACTACCCTAATGCGAACCAATGAGAAAATAGTATTACGTCACGTGATACGTTTCTTTTTGGCTGCTGTGGTATGAATATAAAATTGTGTTCATTGTGAATTTTGTATTCATCAAGTGCGGACGTTTTGAGTGTTTTTATAACTATTTATATTCTTATATTTAGTAAAATCGTACTAATTGTTTAATATTATAATATAAAAATAAATTTAATATTATAATTATAAAAATGAATTCCTATTACGAAAAATCGCCTGAAGACGTTTGCAAAAGTGCAGTTGAAGATCTTAGAGATGATGGGTGCTTTTATAGAAATGAAACAAATCAGGTGAGTAATAGAATAGTTATTTAAATATAATTATATATATATATATATATATATATATATATATAATTAAAGTAATCAAATAGTTATTAATAGCAATAACTAGTTGTGAGTAGCATTTTGCCTTAAGGCAAGTTGCACAAACTTCCCAATACCTATTATACATATAATCAACTTAATCAATAAAGATTGCGATATACAGGTATTCAGATAAAAAATAAGATATATTAATATATCTTATAAATTATTTTAATGTGTTTAACACATTTTATTTCATCCATTTCGTTTTCTACAAATGTATTTTATTTTATTTTAATTTAATGTGTGGACGTAAACCATAATCAGAATCAAAAAGTGAACAGATTATGGATGCGGTGCCTATAAAAATTTTTGCTACTGGTATTAAATTTATTTAAAAACATTTAACTAGTGGTGCATGGCATCGTGCCTTAAGGCAAATTGCTGGAACTTCCCGTACCAAAAATTATTTTTTTAAAGATTAACATTTTTGAAAAAATTTACTCTGAAAAAAATTAGATTTTTGAGAAACTATAAATTTTTGACAAAAATTTACTTTTTTGAAAAAAAGACTTTTTGAAGAAAAGTGTATTTTGAAATATTTTGGAAGTTCTGAACTTTTTTTCCAAGCAATCCTATTGCTTTAACTGAATAGAGACGAATTATCGAAGCGCGTAAGCGCCGCGCCGCCGTCTGACGGATAAACATTGGTACGGAACCCATAGGAATGTAAACAAAATTTATACTTATTAAAATCTCTATAAAATATCTGACAATTTGATGTGCATATGTCTAATGATCATTTTTGACCGCGAAATGGATTTTTTTTTTTACTTTTAAAAATTTGATCATCGTGTTATCTTCATCTTGTTAATATAAGTAAAACCGGGTTACCATTTTTGGCACTTTTTGCCCCATATCTTCGGAACGGCTATACCTGCCTTTGCCAAAAACTAATCAGCACGTCTCCTTATCAATACAAATCGAATGTTTTTTGAATTATTCAAATCGCTTCATTCGTGTTCCCAAAATCGTCGACGAAAATTCGTATCCGAACACGCACACATACACGCACACACACATACATCAATTTTTTCTAAGGTATGCCAAAATGTTCAGAAGGTTTTGAGACGTAAAGAAATTATTTGTTTAAAGTATATTAGAACTATAGTCAGAATTAAAAATACAATCTGAATTATTTTCGATATACAAAACAAACTAAAAAAAAATGATACAATTTTTTTTTCCAAAATCAATTATTTTGTCAAAACAAGCTGAAAGTTCTTTCAATCATGTGAATTGGACGCATAGTTCTCTCAAAAACTGACATTTTTAGCACATTTAGCTCTGTATCTTCGAAATGTCGGGACCTGTCTTTGCCAAAATCTAATCACCTCTTCTCCCAATCATAAAAAATTTAATGTTTTTTAGATCATTCAAATCCGATACTCCATTCTCTCAAAAACTATTTTGTATTTTCTGCACTCTTTACTCAGTATCTCCGAAACGGCTGGACTTGCCTTTGCCAAAAACTAATCGGCACATCTCCCTATCAGAATGTTTTTAATTCAAATCGGTTAATCCATGCGCCCGAAAACGTGGACGAAAAAATGCGGACATACAAAACACACACACACATCCATTTTTTTTTAGGTATGCCAAAATGTTCAAAAACCTTTAAAACGTCGAGAAATATAAAAAATTTCATTTTCGATTTTCGGTCCATTACTAAAACTACGCTACGGGAAGTTAAAAATATTAAAAGTAATATTGCTAATAACCAGTATCTAAAATTCAATTTTCTTTATTCATGAAGAACGACACTCAAGTTTCGCAAAAGTATTCAGAAGATGAGACCGTCAATGAATTATTATCGACCTTAAAAGAACTACTAGAATCTTTTCAAGATGAAGAACTGAAGCAGGAAATCATAGACAACATTTACAATACTGTTTTAAATGCAAGGTTAGTTGATAATATACATATAGTACTAAAAAATTAAATACTTATTGTAACAAGCATTGTTATATATATATATATATATATATATATACATATTTATATATATAACAATAAATAATAACTAATAATAAATACCATTCATATCATTTTTAATTTCTTAATTTTCTTTCAATTTCAAAATAATTTTTTCAAACAATTTTTTTATCAAGGGGTTGTTTTCAAGGGTCTAAAAAAGGTTAAAAACTTAATAATCATATAGAAAACATAAAATATTATTTACTTTATACGTAATTCTTATTATATCATACCGAAATTTATTTTTAAGTTTTTTTCAATTTAGAGGTTGTTTGAAGGGTTTTAGGGGTTTCACGGGGTTGAAAATAATTTTAATTCAAGGTAAATGTATTAAAAAATACTTTTCAATTATATCCTTTAATATTAAAAACATTTTCTGGCTCAATGTTCACTTATTCATTAATGATGGTGGCGGAGTCAAATTATTTTCACTTTTGAACTTGAGGGTAAGACGAACCTAATGCCAAAATTTCATGCAAATCGGAGAACAGTAAAAAAAAATCAGAGGTTATACCCTCTTTTCCTCTCCGTTTACTCCGTTGACATCAAATCCGAACAAAAGAAAAATAACATGTCATAATCTTTATTTTTGTAAATATTAACACCGTATCTATAAATCCTCTACATTCAGTTGCACTAAATTAAATACAACGTGTTTCCGATCACCTGCAAATAGGTTTGACGTCAAAGTAGGCTTGACATTAATTTTTTAATTCTTGATGCGCTCATTTGCAATCTTCAAGTCAATGGTCATCAATGTGGAAATGTGATAATTAATGAATATATTATTAGAAATTTTATTTATATTATTTATTAATTTTATTTCTATTATTTGCTTTTATTTTATATTAAATCATCATACTACGGATATTATTTTCATGTAAATTCTACCCTTTGCCCTTTTATTTGAATTTATGTTATTATTTATCAATATTGCTAGATGTTAACTATTTAACAGTTGTAATAAACATTTTAATTAATATATATATATATATATATATATATATATATATACATATTACAAAATATTCGTTTACAAAAATAAATATATTATGACATGTCATTCACAATATTACAAAAACGCAATACAATTACAATTACAATATTTACAGGAGCGAATATCCCAAAATGTCGGTCCCAAAAGTTAACATCGAACTGCAAGAATTTTCAATTGAAGACAAGGATTTTGAAATAAAAGAAGAAGAGCCTGAACATAAAGAAGCTTATCTGAAGAGATTTATGAGCACCGATCTAATGATAGAAAATGAAGTCAATGAAAATAGTGGCACATGCAATGATTTAGAACAGCATATGCTAGTTCATAGTCATAGTTGTACATTTTGTTCAGATACTTTTGCAGATCTAAGCGCCTTAGAAATACATCAGAAAATACATGCAGATGAAAAGCCTTTTGAATGCACAATTTGCAATGAAGCATTTGCTGTAAAATTTGATTTTGATCGACACGTTTGTAATGGAGAAAAAACTTTAACGTTGAGTGAATCTGATGAAATCAGACAGGAGTTTATTGAAGCACCTCATTTTAAATGTAATGAAGGCACATGTAATGAATCATTTACAGAGCAGCATGATTTAGAACAGCATATGCCGGTGCATAGTCACAATTGTACCTTTTGTTCAGATACTTTTTCAGATCCAAGCACCTTAGAAATACATCTAAAAATACATGCAGGTGTCAAGTCTTTTGTGTGCACGATTTGCAATAAAGCATTTGCTGTAAAATTTGATTTTGATCAACACGCTTGTGATTGGGGAAAAACTTTAATCTTGAGTGAATCTGATGAAATTAGACAGGAGTTTATTGAAGCACCTCATTATAAATGTAATGAAGGCACATGTAATGAATTATTTACAGAACAGCACATGCTGGAACATTGTCATAGTTGTACATTTTGTTCAGATACTTTTCCAGATTCAGGCGCCTTAGAAATACATCTGAAAATTCATGCAGATGTCAAGCCTTTTGTGTGCACAATTTGCAATAAAGTATTCACTAGACAATTGGATTTTGATCAACACGTTTGTGATTGGGAAAAAACTTTAACGTTGAGTGAATCTGATAATCAAACCCAAAGCTTGGATACTCATAGTGCAAAAGGTTCGCATAAATGCAAAGTATGCGATAGGTCATTATCAACAATTTGGACCTTGAAAAAACATATGCTTGTACACAGTGGCGTACGGCCGCATGCGTGTAAATGTGCAATAAGTCATTCATTCTCAACACATAACAACTTGAATATGCATATGCTTGTTCACAGTGGCGTACGGTCCTACAGTTGTAAAGTATGTAATAAGACTTTCACATATTTTGGTAGCTTGAAATCTCATATGAGCATGCACAACGGTGATCTGCCTTATAAGTGTAAAGTATGCGATAAACAATTCGCACATTCGCGTAATTTGAAAAGACATATGCCTGTTCACAGCGGCGAAAGACCCCACAGGTGTGAATTATGCGATAAGACATTTATACATTGGCGTAACTTGAAAACTCATAAGCTTTATATTCACTCTGGGCACCGGCCTCATAAATGTAAAGTATGCGGTAAGTCATTCAAACAACCGAGTGATTTAAAATCACATATGGTCACACACAGCGATGAAAAACCACATATTTGTGAAGTATGCAGTAAGTCATTCGCACGAAAGAGTAGCTTAAAAATGCATATGCTCATTCACATCGGGACTCGGCCTCATAAATGTAAAGTATGCGGTAAGTCATTCATACAATCGACTGATTTAAAATCACATATGGTCATACACATCGATGAAAAGCCACACATATGTGAAGTATGCAGTAAGTCATTCGCACGAAAGAGTGGCCTAAAAACGCATATGCTCATTCACATAGGAACTCGTCCTCACAAATGTAAAGTATGCAGTAAGTCATTCACAAAAGGGGATGGCTTAAAAAGGCATATGGTCATACACACCGGTGAAAGGCTCCATAGGTGTAAAGTATGCGAAAAGTCATTCGTACAACCGAGTGATTTAAAATCACATATGGTCATACACAGCGATGAAAAGCCACACATTTGTGAATTATGCAGTAAGTCATTCGCACGAAAGAGTGGCTTAAAAACGCATATGCTCATTCACATAGGGACTCGGCCTCACAAATGTAAAGTATGCAGTAAGTCATTCACAAAAGGGGATGGCTTAAAAAGGCATATGGTCATACACACCGGTGAAAAGCTTTATAGGTGTAAAGTATGTGATAAGGCATTCTCACAAAGGAGTAGCTTAAAAACGCATATGCTCGTACACACTGGTGAAAGGCTTCATAGGTGTAAAGTATGCGAAAAATCATTCGTACAACGAGGTGGATTAAAAATGCATATGCTCATACACACCGGTGAAAGGCCAAATAGGTGTACAGTATGTGATAAGACATTTACACAAGTGGGAGTTTTGAAAACCCACATGCAAATTCACAGTAATGAACCGCGCCAAAAGTGTAAAATATGCGATAAGTCCTTCTCAACAATGCACTACTTGAAAAGGCACATGCTCCTTCACAGTAGTAAACAGTTCCATACATGTTCTGTATGCAATGAGATATTTACACAAAGTAGTAACCTGGATGAACATATGCTTATTCACAATGAGGAACGTGAAAATAGTGCAGTAAACGCAGAGGAAAAAAGGGTATAACCTATTAATTTTTTTACTGTGCTCCAATTTGCATGAAATTTTGGAATTAGGTTCATCTTACCCTCAAGTTCAAAAGTGAAAACAACTCGGGTTCCGGGGGAATGACAACTTTTCTCAATTGTGTAAGTACATTTTTTCAAAATAACGTCGGAAATCGATAGAAGAACTAATTATAAGAAAAATACTTTCCAAGTTACTGGCCACTAAAGATTCATATAGTTTTGGCGTTTTTCTTCGTTTTTTTGCAAATGTCTCCTAAAATATACAATTCAACGAAAATCATGTCACGAACAAAATAATGTCAATAAAAATCTTAATAAATCGGTATTACATAAAGTGTTCTAGGAAAAATATTAAGCAAGATTTGAAAGAGCAAAGTCATTTTTTATTTCGGTGCAATTGGGTTTTATAGTGCTCAATATAAGCTTTAAAATGAGTGCTGTTACAAGTTTTTTGCGTGTAAAATATGTGAGCTATCATGCAAATAAGAAGCATATACGATGTTTTTTTTTTTCTTTTAAATCATATGGTTTAATGAGCGCCATTTCCACCAGAATTAAAGTAATTCACATTCCATCTAGAATTCATTATAGACATCTTGATGGATTCTAGCAGATTCACTACTTTAGTACAAACTATTTTCAGAAAACTCACGATTTTATAAAATCTTTTTTTCCGTTTTTTTTTAAATCGAACTTATTTTCATTATATCTCAAAAAGAATAAAAGATACGCATAAAAGCATATAGATAAAAATCAAAGGAATCTTTCTAGCTTATTATTGTTTTTATTATTTTTCTTTCATACAAAAATTGACAAAGTTATGATTGTTTAAAGAGCGCGTGGCCGCGCAAATTGGGAAGAAAAGTTTTTATAAAATAATGAGTTTTCTGAAAATAGTTTGTACTAAAGTAGTGAATCTGCTAGAATCCATCAAAATGTCTATAATGAATTCTAGATGGAATGTGAATTACTTTAATTCTGATGGAAATGGCGCTTATTAAATCATATGATTTAAAAGAAAAAAACTTCGTTTTACACGCAAAAAACTTGTTACAGCACTCATTTTAAAGCTTATGTTGAGCACTATAAAACCCAATTTCACCGAAATGCATAAAATGTAAAACCTCGCCACTGGATGGCTTATATACAACAATTAAATCTTGGACGAAATAAAAAACGACTTTGCTCTTTCAAATCTTGCTTAATATTTTTCCTAGAACACTTTATGTAATACCGATTCATTAAGATTTTTATTGACATTATTTTGTTCATTACATGATTTTCGTTAAAATGTATATTTTAGGAGATATTTGCAAAAAAATGGAGAAAAACGCCAAAAATATATGAATCTTTAGTGGCCAGTAACTTGTAAAGTATTAGTTTTTTTGAAAAACTATAAAATACATGTTTTTCTTATAATTAGTTCTTCTATCGATTTTCGTTATTTTGAAAAAATGTAATTACACCATGTTACTGTTTTCACTTTGAACTTGAGGGTAAGATGAACCTAATTCCAAAATTTCATTCAATTCGGAAAAATTCAGATCTAAAACAGAGCCGTTTACTGCACTAAAAGTGTGAATTACGCGATTCACATTAAATTGTAATTACAAATATGAAGTATGACAAAAATTTGTTAAAATTAATTTATTATTTATATTTTACTTATATGTTTTAATTTTCAATTTTCGAGTGGAATAAAATAAGATATAATGTTACAAATGAGTTTAACATTTCTTCCAACAATTGCATTTAACTTTTCAGAATTCAGACAAATTTTAAGAATATTTTATGACTATTTAGAACATTTTCAGGCTATTTTCAGAACTATATAGAACATGTCAAGACTATCTAGAAAATATATTTTCAGTGATAAAATATTTTGACTGTTTGGAATACTTGTAGACTGTTTGGAATGTTTGTAGGCTGTCAGAATATTTGTAGACTGTCTCGAATATTTATAGACTGTCTCGAATATTTATAGACTGTCTGGGAATATTTGTAGACTGTCTGGGAATATTTGTAGAATATTTGTATACTGTCTGAGAATATTTGTATACTGTCTGAGAATATTTGTGGACTGTCTGGAATATTTGTAGACTATCTAGAATTTGCATTCCATAAATTTATCAAACAGAATTTTGCAAAAACTATGCATTTATGATAGTTCGAGTTAGTATTATATTTGCAGTATTTTCAAACAATTTACAACATTAATTTATAGACAATGAGACTTTCAAAATTCAGACAAACTTTAAGAATATTTTAGTACTATTTGAAACATTTTCAGGCTATTTTCAGAACTATGGAGAACATGTCAAGAAAAAATATTTTCTGTAATAAAATATTTTGACTGTCTGGAATATTTGTAGACTGTTTGGGAATATTTATAATCTGTCTGGAATATTTGTAGACTATTTAGAATTTTCATTCCATAAATTTATCAAAAAGGATTACCTATTTTCATACAAAATTAACAGTGAGAACACAATAAATAATAGAATTAAAGAATAAACTAATATAATATAAAATAACGCGAAAATAGCAAAAAAACTACACATAACCTATCTTTTTTACATTTCTGTTAAACAGCTGCACAAAACCGTCCATTTTGTATGGTAAATGTATGAAACCTTTGTTACATAACTGCAACGTAACGAAGAAAACCAAAGTATCTACGTAGAAAACGATTACAAGTACGTTTTATTAACGTAACTAACTTCGTAACAATGTTTCGTCTGTGCTACGTAGTTTAAACTTGGGAAAATTGAAAACAAAAAATCAGGTAAGAAAATAAATGGGAAATTGAATTTTGAGAAAGTACTTGGAATAGTAAACATTTTTTCAATATAAAAAATGTTTAGATATAAATGTAATTAAATAAGTGCATGAATGTATAATATAATAAATTTCTATATATTTTAATATATATATATATATATATATATATATATATATATATATTACATTCATACAAGATCTTTACATTTTAACATTACTACCAGATCTCTTCTCCTTGCTTCCAGCACTCGATAACCTCCTATTATTGGATGATCCAGATTTGACGCTTCCAGAGGAGGATTTTTTGGTTCCCGTTGATGACAAAGATTTGCTACCCCTTTTGCTGGTACTCGATCTGCTCCCTTTACTACCCGAAAGGTTGGTGACACCTGATAAATTTAGACCGGAGTCGCAGACGCAGGCGTTTTCTTTGATTTTTGATGAAAGTTCGTTGTATATTTCGTGGTTTCGAGGAAGCAGCAGGTGGTAGGATACACAGTCTGCATCTCCTGGATAAAGGTAATGTATAAATAATAGAAATATAGTAATAGATATTTTAAGATGCTTACTTTGTATGTGAACAACAAAGAAAGTCTCTCGATCCTCCATCAAAGTCGAGGCGTTCGTGAACATCGAAGTTTCGTTGAGATTTTTTAAAACTCCAGTCTCGGGACACAAATCGAATTCATCTAAAATAAATAAAGCTTATTGAAGTAAAACTTCTTTAGGCGCGACATGGGTTAGCAGTATAATTCGTGAGTTAAACTAGCTGTAAGTGGAATTCTCTCTTGAGGCAATTATGGCATCGTGCCTTAAGGCAAATTGCTGGAACTTCCCGCACCGTAACGAAATGTTCGAAGAATACTGAATGTTTTCAAATAGATTATTATAAATATTGTAACATTGTGTAATATTTATAAGAATTATATAAACCGAATTGCAGAGTTGAAATTATTTGTAAAGTATATTAGAACTATAGTCAGAATTAAAAATAAAATCTGAAATATTTTCGATATACAAAATACTAAAAAAAAAAAAAAAAAAAAAAAAAAAAAAAAAAAAAAAAAATTGAACAAAATTTTTTTTTCAAAATCAATTATTTTGTTAAGACTAGCAGAAAGTTCTTTGAATCATTTAAATCGGACGCTTAGTTCTCTCAAAAACTGCCATTTTTACATATTTAGCTCCGTATCTTCGAAATGGCTGGGCCTGCCTTTGCCAAAAAGTAATAAACACTTCTCCCAATCATTACTAATTGAATGTTTTTTAGATCATTCAAATCGGATACTCCGTTCGCTCAAAAATTCGATTTCTATTTTCTGCACTCTTTGCTCCGTATCTCCGAAACGGCTGGACCTGCCTTTGCCAAAAACTAATCAGCTCTTTTCCCAATCAATAGGAATCGAATGTTTTTTGAACCATTCAAATCGGTTGATCCGTGCGCCCTAAAACGTGACTGGAAATTTGTATCCACACATACATACATACACACACACACACACACACACACACACACACACACACACATCCATTTTTTCTGAGGTATGCCAAAACGTTCAGAAACCTTCAAAACGTCGAGAAATGTAAAAATTTTCAATTCCGATTTTCGGCCCATTACAATAACTTACCCTACGGGAAGTTAAAAAAATGTCAGGATCGGAAAAATATTTTATCCCGTCCCCCATAAATAATTGTTGTGCAAATGATCGCAAATAAATAATGAAACTAAGGAAAAATCTGCGCTGCGTAAGAAATGATAAGGCTAAGGCTATGTATGTTTTGTGTGTGATCGACATTGGCTTCAAAGTGACTTAGAAATATCAAATGATGCTCAAAAACAAATTCTTAATAATGTTTTTTGAATATTGATTCAAATAGTCAGGTTGGATGTCAAACTTGTCGAAAGATATTAAATTCGGGTAAAATTCCCACTTTGTGTGAATTTAACGGGTTTGTATTTCCACCTATACCAAATTATCTACCTAAACTAGATACTGTATCTGAAAGGTTAATTTCATCTAGGTTGTGTTTCATGCAAATTAGACGATTGAGACATGCAAATGGACAATTTGGAATGTTTGGCCAAATTATAAATGTGCCTGTTGACATTAATAATATGGTTAATTTATTACCTCGTAATATTAATGATGATCCTTGCATTAACGTTCACATAAAAAAGCAAATGATTCATAGATCAAGCTATGTGCAGGGTAAAATTGATAAATAAAACAAATATAAAAGTATGGCTTCAATTTGTTAGGCAAGACGGATATTACAGCTGTTCAAGGAATGAGATTATATCGTCAGCGAAAAAGTAAAAAAAATACAAACAGTAAATGAATGTATGTTAATTATAATTACATGAAGTTCTTCAAACACAATTGTTACAGGATGAGATAATTTGCAAAAACAATATTTGTTTAGGCGTTGTCTAACATAATCCACTGTGTGAATGAATATTATAGAATTTATTAATCAGCAATTACTTTAAAACGATCATGTCATATTTCAAGTACGACTTTGATTACATTATTGTTTGTAAATATTATACATATTTTTAATGTAATCATAAATATATAATTGATAATTTATCATTATATAAACGTGTATAACGATTGACGACACTAATAAATGTGTGCATCACGAGTGTTACCATATTACTAATAAACATTATTCAAAATTTTTATATGATGTATTTATTTTTACTCAACTTAAATTTGCTACTTTATACAGTAGCAAATAAGTTTTACTTCAATCGCGTGTGATCCTTACGCGCACTCTTTTTTAATATTTACCGTATTTTTGCAGGCCTACATTTGTTCGAATGTACTCCAAGAAGACACCGAGTGGACATTCTGGATTGACCAGGATTGATTTTTCTATTTCTGGACTGGATAAATCTTAAAGAAAAAGGTAATATATATATATATATATATATATATATATATATATATATATATTATATATTATTTACATACCTGAGAATATTACAGTTATAAACATTTATTTAACTTGACATTTGACACTCCACTATTTTGTTTTATTTAATATTTTTATAAAAATACATTCGTAATGTTTTAAACAAAATTCATACTTATTATTAAAATCCCTATGAAATTTCTGATAATTTGATGTGCATAAGTCTAACGATCATTTTGGCATTTTTTAGTTTTTTTTATTAAATCTCCGAAACCGCTGAATCTGCCTTTGCAAAAATTTAATCACTACTTTCATTTTGTCAATAGAAGCAAAACGTTTTTTGAATCATTCAAATCGGACGCTCCGTTCTCTTAAGAACGGACATAACATTTTTAAAATTTTTTGCTCTTTACTTCCAAAACGATTAGACTTGCCTTTCCCGAAAACTAATCAGCACATCTCTCTATCAATAGGAATCGAATGTTTTTTTAATTCGTCGACGAAAATCTGTAGCCATACTTACGTACATACTACATACAAATACACACACACACATACATACATTTTTTCTAAGGTATGCCAAAATGTTCAGAATCCTCTGAAACGTGAAGATATGCAAAAATTATCATTATCGATTTTTGAATGATTAGAGTAACTTTTTCAACATTTAATTTAACTAGTGGGGCGCATGGCATCGTGCCTTAAGGCAAATTGCTAGAACTTCCCCCGTACCATTTTTTTTTTAAGATTAACATTTTTGAAAAAAAATTACTCTGAAAAAATTAGATTTTTGAGAAACTATGAATTTTTGACAAAAACTTACTTGTTTTGAAAAAAAAAGACTTTTTGAAGAAAAATTTATTTTGAAATATTTTGGAAATTCTGAACTTTTTTTTCAAAGCAATCGTACTGTTTTAACTGCATAGAGACACAATATCGAAGCGCGTATGCGCTGTGTCGCCGTCTAACGGTTAAACACTGGTACGGAACCCATAGGAATGTATACAAAATTTATACTTATTGTTAAAATATCTGATAATTTGATGTGCATGTCTAATGATCATTTTTGACCGCCAAATGGCATTTTTTTTACTTTTTTCACTAGATCTCCGAAACCGCTAGACCTGCCTTAACTTACTTAACAATCTAAAAATTGTTAATACAAGTAAAATGTTTTTTGAATTATTCAAATCCGACGCTCTGTTCTCTTAAAAACTGAGTTACCTTTTTTGGTACTTTTTGCCACGTATCTTCGAAACGGTTAGACCTGCCTTCGCCAAAAACTAATCAGCACGTCTCCTTATCAATACGAATGGAATGTTTTTTTAATTATTCAAATCGCTTCATTCGTGTTCTCGAAATCGTCGACGAAAATTTGTATCCGAACACACACACATACACGCACACGCACACACACATACATACACATACACACACACACACATACATCCATTTTTTCTAAGGTATACCAAAATGTTCAGAAGATTTTGGAACGTAAAGATATATAAAAATTTTCATTTTCGATTTTTTGCGATTACTATAACTTGCAAAAAAAATCGCACAAATGGAATCTAAAAGTGTATTCGAATTGTTTTTTACAATAATGATTAAACCTGTGTGGATATAAAACATATTTGCAATAAAACAATCATTGATAATATTGTTTGTTTATATTTTAAAAATATAAAAAATAATTCATATTGTACAACTACTAACATTAATAATAATAATAATAAAATATTGTATAACATAACATTAATAAATAATTTTTCACAAATTTTCACTTCTTAATAAATACTTTGAGTGTCATAAATTTAATGTTGTGTAAATTCTTATATTTATACAGTAGAAGTCCTTTAGTTCGGAATGCACGATAGTCCAACATTTTTTCAAAATTTTGTTTTTTTGAAAATCATTCAAAAATGTGCCTTTATAGCAAATAAAAACGATCGAAAGCTATTAAACGTTTTCGGGGTAGTTCGAAATCATTCGGAAGTACTCGCTATTGATCGTAGTGTCTAAGTTCATGAACAAAGTATGTTCTACGAAATACGTAGGCAAGAAGGATTCGGCCTTTTTTTGTGAAAATTAAAAATGTTTTTGTTAAAACTTTAAAAATATTTTACTTATATACATCTTATACATAAAAATGAATAAAATTGGTAAAAGTTGGCCAATTCTCTTCTTAAAATGTTCTCTGAAGTCCAAGGATGGTTATTACGGCGAGGAAAAATCTGAAAATTGTTGGGAAAACCCTAAAAACAGCCCTTTTCTTTTTCAAATACAAACGTTTTCGAACTAACATATAGAATCAATTTGAGCTTTATTGCTATTATATCTTTGTAAGACACTTAGAAGTCAATATGAAAAATACTGACAAAATATCCATCATCTATTATGTATTAAAAACAGAATTTGACTTAATCGCTTTATGCTTAGATAAAATGATAGGTAATAATATACGTTTGGAGCAAGTTTTAGAACGAAATAATAGTCTGAAACTGTTCTGAAATTGTGTGACTGTTTAAATAAAATATCACAAGAAATTTATAAGTACAGGTCAGAGGAAGTGCAAGTTTATAGACTAACAGGCAAAACAGGCAATTCTATCTCCGTATGATAGAATTTTACAACACTTTAGAACGGAACGGAGGATACAAAGTAAAACTTCTGAGAGCTTAGATAGTTCCATAATTTGATTAGATGAATCATATGCTGAGCTTAGTACTGTGGATCAGAATGATTTAGACAAACATGATGAAAGAAACTTATTAGGATTGTTTTCAAGGGCTAAATGGTCTTCCAAAGTTGCAGAAACACCTAAAGTTTAAATCATCTAAATCATCTAAATCAGTCTCTGCCATTGAAATTAGGGAAAATA
Organism: Ctenocephalides felis; assembly: GCF_003426905.1. Lineage (NCBI taxonomy): Eukaryota > Metazoa > Arthropoda > Insecta > Siphonaptera > Pulicidae > Ctenocephalides > Ctenocephalides felis. Next base: position 22,519,351 of record NW_020539727.1, read on the forward strand.
ATGTACCATTATTGGAAAGGAAAACTTGCCAGAGGAACGGCCAAAAAGTGCATCAAAATATGATCGTGAATATAAGCTGTTTTGTTTGTATTTGCTGTAGTTTAATTATTAACCGGTTATAAAAACAATTTATAATTCGGTTAATAATATTCGGTGAATTTATACAGAATTAAATTATCTAAAATATTGTCTAATATCATAAAGCCATACAGCAACTCGGTATACCCAAAAAACGATATACAAAGAGTAAAATATTTTTTCCACAAAATATTAGGTTGTCAAATATCTCCCTTCCGCTTTTTTGCTCTTGGTTTATAATACAAAAAGGCGGAAGGGAGATATTTGACAACCTAATACATTATCCAGGAAACTTGTATCGAATTTTTTGTATAAAAAATGACATTAAAGTCCAGAATACTATTCTAAAATCTTATCCAAATTATTTCTAATGTCTAAATATTTACATTGCCCATAATTTAAATAATCAAATATAATTTTCTATCAGAATGCAAGTCACTTAATTTGCTCCTGTAACTTTTTTTGCCTCTAAGACTAGACGACAGGGTCGAATTATCAATTTTGGGCATCGCACTTCGTTAAGGACCGACTTATTTTAGTTTTTTTTGTCTTCAGAAATTATTTGAAAAAAAAAATTGAAGGTACAACTGTTGAAAATCAAGGTGATAAGCTTAATAGTCGAAGGAATAAAGCTCTTCACACTAAAAGTATAAAACTTCTATTATTAGAATAATGATTTTCGAGGAGCTTTTCAGGACGCACCGTTTGTACTACAAGCTTGTAAATTTAATGTTATTTTTTAATAACTGCTATAAATGTAAAAAATATAAAATTGCGAAAACTTTATGTCTAATATGAGATAATAATAATTTAATGATCAAAGAACACATTTGTTTGAAGATTCTTGTGTTCAAAATAAAATGTACTTTTTATAAAAACTTAGTAATATTTTAAAATTTTGTGAGAAAACTTTTAAATTTTACTATTTTTTACTAAAGTATACATATTAAGAAGGAACATTCTAAAATTTCATCTGTGTACGTCCTGAAGAGCTCGCTAAATAAATTATTTCTTAAAAAACTTATGTGATCAAAGTGAAATGTATAACAATGCACTTTTTATGGTTAGTTAAAAATATTTTATAATTTTGTAAGAAATCTTACTAAATTTACTTTATTTTGCTAAAGTATACATATTAAGAAGTAACATACTAAATTTGCATTCGATTTATTTTAGTTTTTTTGTCTTCAGAAATTATTTGAAAAACAAAAATTAAAGGTACAACTGTTGAAAATCAAGGTGATAAGCTTAATAGTCGAAGGAATAAAACTCTTTTCACACTAGAAGTATAAAACTTGTATTATACTCTTTGTTAGAATAATGATTTTCGAGGAGCTCTTCAGGACGCACCGTTTGTACTACAAACTTGTAAATTTAATAAGTTATTTTTTAATAACTTTTATATAATACCGCCCGATAGTCCGGAATTTTCGATACAAGACTTCTACTGTAATTACTTTTTGTTATGCAAAATGATGTGCCTTTTGAGGGCGCTTAAGTGTGTGAATAATATCACAAACTGTACACTTATGGGATCTATCATCTAAATCATCTAAATCAGTCCCTGCCATTGAAATTAGGGAAAAGGAATTAGGAAATTAGGGAATGTATCATTACTGGAAAGAAAAACTTGCCAGAGGAACGGCTAAAAAGTGCATCAAAATATGATCGTGAATATAAGCAGTTTAATTATTAACCCCACTGTGAATGAGCATATGTTGTTTCAATTGACAATTTATAATTACCGCCCGATGGTCCGGAATTTTCGATACAAGACTTCTACTGCAATTACTTTTTGTTGTGCAAAATGATGTGCCTTTTGAGGACACTTGAGTGTGTGAATGTCCTATGTACACTTATGGGATTTAACCCCACTGTGAATGAGCATATGTTGTTTCAATTGACAATTTATAATTACCGCCCGATGGTCCGGAATTTTCGATACAAGACTTCTACTGTAATTACTTTTTGTTGTGCAAAATGATGTGCCTTTTAAGGACACTTGAGTGTGTGAATGTCCTATGTACACTTATGGGATCCGGCCCCGCTGTGAATGAGCATATGTTGTTTCAATTGACTCTTTAGTGTGAATGCCTTATCGCACATTATGCATTTATGCATTATTTCCTCAGCATGAACGAGCTTATGTTGATTCAATAGTCGCTTTTGTGTGAATGTCTTGTTGCATGTTTCACATTCATGTACCTTACCGTGAATGAGCATATGTCTATTCAAGTCGCTTGTTAGTGTGAATTTCTTACTGCAAACTTCACACTTATGCAGTCGTTCACGACTGTGAAGAAGCTTGTGTTTATTCAAAGTACCCACATGGTTAAATGTCTTTTCGCATACTGTACACTTGTGGGGCCGTTTGCCACTATGAATGAGCATATGGGTTTTCAAACTACCCGCTTGTGTGAATTTCTTATCGCATACTGCACAAGCATGAGGTCGTTCACCGGTGTGAACAAGCATATGTCGGTTCAGGTTATGCGGTAATGTGAATGTCTCATCGCATAAATCGCATTTATGAGGACGCACGCCACTGTGAATGAGTTTGTGGGTTTTCAAAATTCTCACTTCTTTGAATGCCTTGTTGCATAATTCGCATTTGTGGGGACGTTCCTCAGAGTGTGTTAGCATGTGTTTTTTCATTTCACTCATAAATTTGTATGTCCGACCACATATTTTGCATAGCAGACTTTCAGATTCACTCAACGTTAAAGTTTTTTCTCCATTACAAACGTGTTGATCAAAATCCAATTTTACAGCAAATGCTTCATTGCAAATTGTGCACACAAAAGGCTTGACATCTGCATGTATTTTCAGATGTATTTCTAAGGCGCTTGAATCTGGAAAAGTATCGGAACAAAAGGTACAACTATGATAATGTTCGAGCATATGCTGTTCTAAATCATGCTGCCCAGTAAATGATTCATTACATAGTTCACATTCAATTTCTTCTTTTATTTCAAATTCAATGTCTTTAATTGAAAATTCTTGGGGTTCGATTTTAACTTCTGGGACTGACATTCTGAGATATTTGCACCTATAAATAATGGACTTAAATTGGCATAGAACGAATAAAGAATTGCTAATGCTAATAATTATATATATATATATATATATACATATATATATATATATATATATATACATATATATATATATATATATGTATTATTTTTGCAGCCCAACTGTCGAATTAAAAAATGATTAAATAACAAAATTACTTATTCCATTAAACGTTTCGACACTTGATGTGTGTCATCATTCAGTAATCTAAAAAAACATAACGTAAATACACAGTTGATGATAAATATAAATATATAAAAGGAGGAAATTATACATACCAAACCAGGAAAAACAACAGAAAACAATTATGATGTAAAATTGATTGAACACTAAATTTGTGTAAAATAATAATATACTATTATATTGACAAACAAGAAATAGAAGGAGCACATATTGCCCTCCTATATTTAATGTTATTGGTAGCAATGCATTGTGGGCACTGTTCAAGGTTAAAAGTACAACGCAGTGTGGACACGCACGTGTAGTGCCTTTTTTGTTCTTTTAAATCAAAAACTCCCTGTTTTTCCTGGTTTGGTATGTATAATTCCCTCCTTTTATATATTTATATTTATCATCAACTGTGTATTTATGTTATATATTTTTTTAGATTACTGAATGATGACACACATCAAGTGTCGAAACGTTTAATGGAATAAATAATTTTGTTATTTAATCTTTTTTTAATTCGACGGTTGGGCTGCAAAAATGTTACAAATATGTATCAACGTCGACAAAACTATCATATATATATATATATATATATATATATATATATATATATATATATATATATATATATATATATATATATAAAAATGTCTAGTAATCGGGCATAACATCAATAAAAAACATGAATTTCTTTCAAAAATTTATTTTAAATCCATACGTTTCGGCTGTAATCCTAGCCTTCATTCAGTGGAAACTAAAAATAAAATTAAAAACTAAAACAATTGAATTGAAGTGAAAAGAAAAAATAAAAGGAGTAAATAGTACTTACAATTTGTTAATCTTAGTGTTAAATTGGAAGATTTTAATAATCCATGGTATCAGGATATGGTAATGCACTACACTATGTATTATAAACATTAAACTTGTAATTACGCAATATTTTCACAAAATACTAATTTAAAAAATCACAATTGGATAGTGTGTTGTTCGTACACTAGTTGAAGATATAATGGAGAAAGGACTTTTTAAAAAATATTTTTTACCAAAGTTCTACACATGTGTGGACAACGACTAGTACTATTTTTACCAAAATAAAAACCCCTTTTAATATCGAACGACTTAGAAATCTCGTCTATCAAATTAATTGTCTAGAATGTAATTTAATTTACATAGGAGAAACAAGCCAGAACTTAATTAAACGTTTATAACAACATAAAAACAATTTAAAAAATCCGAGACAATTTAAAACTATGATTGCGGAGCATATTAATACTTTAAAACACAATATGAACTTTTCTAACCCGACTGTACTACAATTCGAACAAAATTTATTCAAACTAAGAATTATAGAAGGATCTTTTTTTAACTATTTATAGTAAGAAAAATAAACGGAATGAACTTAACACGCTGTGCGACACAAATCTTTTATTTAGATAGTATTTCCAAATTTCTCACAAAACAATAAAAACGACGCGCAAAGTATTCGCAATTCGTTCCATACATGTGTAGAATCTTGGTAAAAAATATTTTTTAAAAAAGTCCTCTCTCCATTATATCTTCAACCAGTCTACGAACAACACACTATCCAATTGTGATCTTTTAAATTAGTATTTTGTGAAAATATTTTGTAATTACAAGTTTAATGTTTGTAATACATAGTGTAGTGCATTACCATATCCTGATACCATGGATTATTAAAATTTTCCAATTTAACACTAAGATCTACTAATCGTAAGTACTAATTACTATTTTATTTTTCTTTTCACTGCAATTCAAATGTTTTAGTTTTTAATTTTATTTTTAGTTTCCACTGAATGAAGGTTAGGATTATAGCCGAAACGTATGGATTTAAAATAAATTTTTGAAAGAAATTCATGTTTTTTATTGATGTTATGTCAACATCAAATTCAGAATCATAATATATATATATATATATATATATATATATATATATAATGTTAAATATGAACAATACAACACTCAGATTTTTAACACACACTTTATTTGGTAATTACAGAGGTTTTGAGACCATGGTATGCCTAATCTTCAGTGTAATTTCAAAGACAGTTACATATATACTACACATTCTTTAATATTTTATTTAAATTACATTTAATTTTTGAAAATGCAAAAAACATTAACCATCTTTTGCAGAGCTTGACACAGTACTAAAATATGTGAATAGATATAGAAGTATTTTAAACAAATCTTAAGTATCGAGATGAAGATAATACCCATTCTGTCTTTTCATCTCAATACTTAAGATTTGTTTAAAATATTTCTGTATGTTTCACATGTTTTAGTACTTTGTCAAGCTTTGCAAGTGATAGTTGGTGTTTTTTGTATTTTCAAAAATTAAATGTACATAATTTAAATAAAATATTAAAGAATGTGTAGTATATAAGCAACTGTTTTTAAAATTACACTGAAGATTAGGCATACCATGGTCTCGAAACGTCTGTAATTATTAAATAAAGTGTGTGTTGAAAATCTGAGTGTTGTATTGTTCATATTTAACATTATATATATATATATATATATATATATATATATATATATAAAGTGAGAGGTTTTTTTTCAGATGGTGAAATATATGGTAACATTGTTTCTTAGACATCCATCCAGTAATTAAAAACAGTTTTATTGAAGGGAAAATGTTTTTATTCAGAGAACATACGTTTCGGGTCTTGATTTGAACCATCTTCAGTGCTATAATTAAATATTTCAGGGTTACAATCGAAAACAATATAAAAAATACATAATTACAGACAAAAATAAGTAAAACCAATGTATATGAAAAGTATATATGAAAAACAACCATAAAATAAACAAATGTAAAGAAACTCACTATACAAATAATTTATTTATAATTATATAATAATTTTCAAAATTTTTGTGCATGGTGAGTTTCTTTACATTTGTTTATTTTATGGTTGTTTTTCATATATACTTTTCATATACATTGGTTTTACTTATTTTTGTCTGTAATTATGTATCTTTTATATTGTTTTAATTTGTAACCCTGAATTATTTAATTGTAGCACTGAAGATGGGTCAAATCAAGACCCGAAACGTAAGTTCTCTAAATAAAAACATTTTTCAATAAAACTGTTTTTTAATTACTGGATGGATGCCCAAGAAACAATTTTATCATATATATATATATATATATATATATATATATATATATACAGGATGCTTCAAAAAAATGTATCCACACTCTGTACTTCCATAAAAAATTCATTTACCGTTCTACAAAGTTCAATTTCAGAAAAATAGAAAGCTGAAAGTCCTATGTAAATGAAACAAATAACAAATGTTAATACATCTCAAATTGGTGACCTGCAGCATCAATACAATTCTGAGTACGAGTCACCATGATTCTGTACATCATATCAAAACGTCCAATGGAAACTCGATTGGCCCCCTGCGTCCTATCCACTAGCCCGACAAATTTTGATCCAGGTAAGCTCGTAATAATTGTACAAGTAACCCTGTGATAGTGCGGGGCTAAATAATGCTACCGATAAATCCCTGTTCACGTTTCACCATCTTCTGAATCTATTCACAAAATTGCAACCGTGTTATGTACAGAATCAGTGGTGACTCGTACTCAGAATTGTATTGATGCTGCAGGTCACCAATTTGAACAGTATTAATATTTGTTATTTATGTTTCATTTACATTGGACTTTCAGCTTTCTATTTTGTCGAAATTTAACTTTATAGAAGGGTAAATGAATTGTCTATGGAAGTTCAAAGTGTGTATACATTTATTTGAAGCACCCTGTATATATATATATATATATATAAAATAAAAGTCAAATACATATACATATATATATATATATATATATATATATATATAGCTTTTATTTTATATCCTTTATTCTTTATATTGAACAAATCGTGGAACTTCAATGTGACATAACCTCAAATATTTTACCTGAATAAATCCCAGCAATCACAAGTACTTCAACACGTGTACACTTTTATTTATATATATTGTATTCATTATTGCCTTTAGTCCACAGCTATTTGTAATGAGCAAATAAATACGAAATAAAATGCCCCAAAAACAATTTCTAAAATATTTTGTTTGACACTTTGTTAGTTCAACACAGTGTTGCAAGATAGTTGCCACCATAGAGACAAACTGTAGAAAGAGTTTCTAAACACCGGATAATATTGTGCTGAGAAAGCTGTCTGAAGTTTGCTATAACGCATTACAGAATTGTCAAATCTTTTGCACTGTGGTTTCAACTTTTTTATGTTGGATTCGCTGTTACGAATGTGCTTATTGTGTAGCTCGTTCATCTCGCATTTTTTATTCTTTATTCGTGTTTTATTTCATTACATGTTTTCGAATCTTAGGGTATGACTTAACTTCCTCATTTTAGGGTATATCACTTTAGTTATAAGCTTACTTTTATTCACTTTTTGCTGATTTGCACTTAGGTTAGGTTATTCTTTTAATTTCATTCATTGTTTACGGTATATAGCTTTGCTTATTCACTATTTTAAGGTTTCATTATGTTTACATAATCTACGGATATTACGAATAGTAAAACCTGTTTGTATGAAAAACAAACAGTTCAAGGAAATCTAGAATCTTGTGCCCCCTTGACAATTGTCAAAGGGTGTTTTGCAGATACAATGGCTTACAACAACATATTGAGGTTGATCACACCATCCATATCGAGCATGACATTTTCTTCTTTTAATCGTTTGTTCATTTTCGATTATAAACTATGTCAATGCACTTTTCTTTTATTTGGTATTCTTATGTAGATTTTCAATCATGGAAAAATAAAATTGAGCGGAGAGATATTACTCGATATGTAATAGATAAGTCTGGATACAAAATTATAGATGGGAACAAAATTATAAAAAGAAAAAAGGCAAAATTTCAAGGGCATCCAAAAAAATCGGAAAGGCATGTTGTGAATTCTAACTGGTAAAAATTTTATATCATAAATATTTAATATCATTTTGAAATACTGGCATATGCATAAACATCAAGTCTCATTATCGGCTTCATTATTTTAATTTTAATTCTTACTCTCACTAATGCTCTTTAGTTATTAAATAGATGCTTCCAAGTTCATTTACAACTTCGTTTTTTGCTAACAGACTCACGCGTTTGTAATATATTTGATTATTGATTCTCATTTAATATTAGCTGATTTTCACATATTTTATTTTTGTGACACAAGCTCTAACTTTTGAATTTGTAATGCTAATATGAATATTAATTAACAAGAACTTGTTTAAGAGATATATAAGTAAAATTATTTTAAAGAAATACTGTAGTCTGTATATAATTACTCGCAAAGCATTAAAACGAATAAGGAAGATTATGAGTATAAACAATCATGAAGCATGGATAGCTAAAATCGCTAAAATAAAAGAGCTTCTAGTAGTACACAGCATATCATAATACACACTTGCATTAACAATAATAGATCAGAATGGTAAAAATAAAAGAGCTTTTAATAATACACCGCACATCATAATACATACATACATTCACAATATTAGATCAGAATGGCAAAAATAAAAGAGCTTCTAATAATTCACAGCACATCATAATACATACATACATGCATTCTGTGTATCTAATGATGTAATAAACTTCTTCTCTCACAATTTATGGTAGTATTTGGTTTCATTTGTTTATATTATCATTTCAATTCTATCTTTCAAATTTCTAATGTGAATAACATTTATTAACAGCTATATTGTGGAGATAAGTTTTAAATTATGATCATACATATTTCTTTTCATATTATGGCAATCGGTTTTGAATTGTCAATATGATTTATTTATTGTTACTTTACGGTAATAGGTTTTAAATTATAAATATGATATTTATTGTTACATTATGGTAATAGGTTTTGAATTGTCAATATGATTTATTTATTGTTACTTTACGGTAATAGGTTTTAAATTGTAAATATGATATTCATTGTTACATTAGGGTAATATGTTTTGAATTGTCGATGTATTTTTTATTTATTATTACATTATGGTAATAGGTTTTTAATTGTAAATATAATTTATTTATTATTACATTTTATAGTGATAGGTTCTAAATTGTGAATATTTGATTTATTTATTATAACATTAATAATAATAAGTTTTGAATCATAAAGAATTATGTTTGACTGGTATGTGGTTGTGTGTTATACTGGTATGTGGTACAATTTGTTCTTATTTTTTTTCACGCCATGCTTTACCCATTCATATTAACATTGTGTAAATAGATTTTAACTCATTAACTATTTATTGTAAATAACGGTAAATATTTAATTCACATTCAATAAAAAATATTATCACAATTATGCTTTATCTTTTTTTTAAAAAATAGCTTTGTTTGAGTAGCAAAATTATGTGATCTAAAAGTTTTCAGTTATTCAATGTTGCATACTACAGTTTAAACTACTGTTAAAAACTGGAACAGTCCTGGATTTGAATAAGGCACTTATTCTGATAATAAAGATTGTGTTCTAAAATTCAATAAATTGTAGTCAACAATATTTGAAGTTTTCAACAATTATATTGCACACTAGTATGGAACAGATATAAGAAACCTTGGTATTGTATCATACACATAGTCTTGATATAATAAATATGAAAGATTTTAAATGTAGCAGTATTTGGCTTACATAATTATACATTTTTGTGATCAAGCAAATTTGTGCATACAAAATAGTTCACGTTTACCAGTGTTCTTCAATTCATATTAAACCACAAAACAAAGATTGAATAACATTGAATAAGTGTTGTGGCGACGGTTGTTCTGATCTTGACATGACCAAAGTTTCGAAAAAATCTACCATAACATAACAAAAATCCAATATTGCAACAAATTTCTGACTAAATGAAAAATTATTACTAAACATCAAAATAAGAAATTGAGGTTAAGTTTCGACAGTTGCGACAAATGTTTTGACATATATGAATGCTCTGCTGTTGGTATGCCTGCTCAGAAGAATTTCTGATTGTTTGAATGTTGGTACCGTGATTTTTTCGTTTCAGCACTTTATTAATCCGGTGTTTAGAGCCGTGTGTTGAAGGCGTCTGAGTCTTTTTCTTTCGGGACTCCATTGGAAACACATGGCCATAAAAAGAAAACCTGTTCAAGAAGTGAGTACTTTAGAAATAATGTAGCTAGTTAGTTGTGCAAGAAATATTTCGCGTTTGGTCGCTTTTAATGTGACACACGGTTTGTGCAATCTTGATGCAAGATAACTGGAGCCCCCTTGGGAGTCATTAGCGGTGGATCGAGTTATAATTGAAAGGTATGGTAATAGATCATATTATTATATTGTGTAGGGTAATAGATATTCAGTGTACATTTGTATTATATTCTTGCCATTTTGAAAGGTTCCATTGTCGATTTCTCAAAATTTTTGATGATTTTATTACCACGCGGTTTTACAGGCTCGTGCTGATTTTTTATTGTGATTTAGTTGCAATTTAATTTTAATGCATCGATTTCCAATTTAGATCTTTTTTTATACTTATAGGTTATACATATACTTATCGGTTACCTATATACTTATAGTTTAAATTCTTACAACATAACCTATAAGTTACAAGTGAAGATGTTGAAAATCAAAATAAAACTAGTGGGGCGCAGAGCATCGTGCCTTAAGACAAATTGCTGGAACTTCCCGTACCAAAAATTATTTTTTTTCAAACATTAACATTTTTGATACATACACACAACACATACATAATTTTTTCCAAAGTATGCCAAAATGTTCAGGAACCTTAGGATAAGAAATGGAATGAAATAAATGAGTAAATTGTAATTATAATAACTTGATGAATTATGTTGTGGATGATAATTCACTAGGTTATTTTCTCTTCAGGCCTTTTTGTTTTTCGACTAATTGACATATGCATCCAATTTGTATTGAAAATTTAAGCTTCTGATCACTGAGCCATTTTCTCTTCGGCCCTTTAGTTTTTCGACTGACTGGGATTGACATATACATTCAATTCCTCTCGAAGAATCAACCGTCTGCTTTAATGACTTCTATTGGAAATTTTTAGGTCCTTGATGGATTATATAAACCATCGAGTGTTGCAAATCACACCCAGTATTTTTGTTTTGGGCTCCCTAAATTATGAGAATATTGCTCGTGCTGGTGTAGCCCCATAGCTGCATCCCATTGGAATTATCTTCGAGAAGCTTATTTTGTAATGAAAGTTTGCACAATCTTCCTATGAGACAGTTCAGGACCTTCAGTTTTAAATCATTTATTCCTTTTTCATTATTATGTGCATTTTCCAATTTAGTTCACTATCTATATGCATTATTAGATTTGTCATTCAAGTATAAGGCCTTGTGTGGTTTCTTTAAGATGTTGTGATTTTTTAACATCTGGTTCGATGTTTTATTTTGCTAGCCATAATTCTATTTCTCTTAACGAGCAAAAGTTCTTCGAGTAGGAATTACACATATCCTTCCTCGCAGACTTTTTTTAACACGTGAGGCCCCAAATAAAACCCCAACATGTAATTCGAAGAAAGTTTGCAACTATCAATCTTACTGTCAATTAATTTTAAAATGTTTTAATGCAGTATAAATTGAGAGATTTTATTTTAGAATTTTTTGACACTTTTTAAATAATTTGACTATTTTCAATTTTTTTAAACAATTGACTATTTTTTTATTTTAAACAATTGACTATTTTATTTATTTTAAACAATTTGACTATTTTATTTATTTTAACAATTTGACTATTTTATTTATTTTAAAAAATTTGACTATTTTATTTATTTTAAACAATTTGACTATTTATTTATTTTAACAATTTGACTATTTTATTTATTTTGAACAATTTGACTATTTTATTTATTTTAAACAATTTGACTATTTTATTTATTTTAAACAATTTGACTATTTTATTTATTTTAAACAATTGACTATTTTATTTATTTGAACAATTTGACTATTTTATTTATTTTGAACAATTTGACTATTTTATTTATTTTAAACAATTTGACTATTTTATTTATTTTAAACAATTTGACTATTTTATTTATTTAAACAATTTGACTATTTTTTTTATTTTAAACAATTTTGACTATTTTATTTATTTTAAACAATTTGACTATTTTATTTATTTAAAACGATTTGACTATTTTATTTATTTTAACTATTGACTATTTTATTTATTTTAACTATTTGACTATTTTATTTATTTTAAACAATTGACTATTTTATTTTATTTAAACAATTTGACTATTTTATTTATTTTAAACAATTTGACTATTTTATTTATTTTAAACAATTTGACTATTTTATTTATTTAACAATTTGACTATTTTATTTATTTTTAACAATTTTACTATTTTATTTATTTTAAACAATTTGACTATTTATTTATTTTAAACAATTTGACTATTTATTCATTTTAAACAATTTGACTATTTTATTTATTTTAAACAATTTGACTATTTTATTTATTTTAAACAATTTGACTATTTATTGATTTTAAACAATTTGACTATTTATTTATTTTAAACAATTTGACTATTTATTTATTTTAAACAATTTGACTATTTATTTATTTTAAACAATTTGACTATTTATTTATTTTAAACAATTTGACTATTTATTTAATTTAAACAATTTGACTATTTATTTAATTTAAACAATTTGACTATTTATTTAATTTAAACAATTTGACTATTTATTTAATTTAAACAATTTGACTATTTATTTAATTTAAACAATTTGACTATTTATTTAATTTAAACAATTTGACTATTTTATTTATTTTAAACAATTTGACTATTTATTGATTTTAAACAATTTGACTATTTTATTTATTTTGAACAATTTGACTATTTTATTTATTTTGAACAATTTTGACTATTTTATTTATTTTAAACAATTGACTATTTTATTATTTTAATAATTTGACTATTTTTATTTATTTTAAACATTTGACTATTTTATTTATTTTAAACAATTTGACTATTTTATTTATTTTAAACAATTTGACTATTTTAT
>NW_020539727.1:22533703-22580355 GCF_003426905.1 Ctenocephalides felis
AAATAATTATTCTATCGATAAATAAATTATCGATCGGAAATTACGTAAAGGTTCTGACAAAGCAAAAAAAAATTAGAAATTTTTATTTTAGTCGTTCCGAAATATTGGAAAGTTTTGCCTAAGTACAGGTTTTCACTAGAAATAATAATATACAAACGATAATATATAATTAGTTGTATAACGATTTGTCTGAAAAAATAATTTAGTACCTAGAATACTAATTATCCTTACTAAATCCTATAAAACAATTTTGCCACAAAAATTATACGAAAATAAGGATTGTTGGTACAGAACCCTCAGTGCACGACTTGATTTAAACACAAAAATTTCATAAAAACAAATATTTTACACACTTATTATATTAAAAACAATAAAACCATCCACAAATCACTTTTTTCCTTTTTTTTCACTTCAGTATCAAATATTTCCTCAACAAATAACGTTTTTCCCAATTTTTTTTCGTCACATTTTAAAATAAAGCTTACAAAATTAAACTGTAATTTTAAAATATAAAAATTGTGTTTAAAACTATTTTAAAATTAATAAATTAACTAAAAAGAACGCGTCCGTTCGAATAAAAATCCAACGTGAGACTGACGCGAACTTCCAATAAGAAAACAACTTTGCTGGGAACGAGTTAGACCGACGGCTGGGGTAAAAATACTAAAGAAAATATTAAGGACGTAAATATTACTAATTGAACTAAGTTTAACAGATAATTTTTATTTAACAAAATCCAAATTTGTGAGTAAAATCAAATAAATTAATAAATAATAATAAATTTATCAAAATGAATCAAATAAACATTCCATAAAAATATGTGAACTGTGTTAATTTTTTTTGTAACAATTAATTTTGTTAATCAAAACTGTAGTAGTCTTACAAAATTTAAATGTTTAAATGTGAGTAAAAGTGTTCGTTTCAAAATGTGTGCACGTATATAAAAAATGTACAAAAGGGTAAAAAAAAGTTTACAAAAGTGTGTAAAAATGCATAAAGTGTGTAAAAAAGGTGTGTAAAAGTGTACAAAAGTGTGTAACAAAATATACAAAAGTGTGTAAAAAAGTGTACAGAAATGTGTAAAAAAAGTATACAAAAGTGTGTAAAAAAGTATACAAATGTGTGTATAAAAAGTGTACAAAAGTGTGTAAAAATACATAAAGTGTGTAAAAGTGTGAAAAAAATTTGGTAAAGTGTGCTAAAGTGTAAAATTTCAGCCTACTAAAGTGTGTAAAAAAGTGTGCATAAGTGTGTAAAAAAGGTATACAAAAGTGTACTAAGGTGTTAAAAAATGTACAAACGTGTGTGAAACTGTGTGAAAGTATGTAAAAAGTGTAGTAAAATGTGTAAAAGTGTGAATAATGTTTGGTAAAGTGTGTAAAATATGTGAAAATAAATGTGGTAAAGTGTGCAAAAGTGTAAAATTATACTTTTTATTGTAACAATTAATTTTGTTATTAAAAACTGTAATAGTCTTACAAAATTGAAGTGTTTAAATGTAAGTAAAAGTGTTTGTTTGAAAATCTACGAAAATGTGTGAATGTATATAAAAATTGTACAGAGGTGTAAGAAATGTGTACTAGCGTTTAAAAGTGTGTAAGTGTGTACAGAAAAGAGTACAGAAGTGTGTAATAAATGTATACGAAAAAATTTGATAAAAAAAATCACAAAATATCACGTAGGGATGGAGGGGTTTAGTAAGATATCACGTATATTTATGTTTTATCTGATTTTTTAAAAAAAAAAATCCAAACATTTACAAAAAAAAAAAATCAAAAATTTTACCATTTTTTCCTGTATCGAAAAATACACATGAGGTTTGTAGGGGGAGGGAGGGGGTTAATTTTGAATATCACCACGTATCACCAAGGGGGAGGGGAATCCAAAAATCCTTAAAAAGTCGATCATGTGATTAATGGACGCCCCCTAAGAGTGTTTACTGTGGGAATTGAGAATCATCATTTTATTTGAAGCAGTTCTACATTTAACATCACTCATATATTAGTGTAAATGGAAATTCGAAAAACAATCATTATTATTTTTAACTGAACGGTAAATATTAGTATAAGATGTTAAAAAATGTAGATGTGGGTACAGGACAACGTCTGTCGGGTCATCTAGTATATATATAGAGTGGAAATGTGCGGAAATATTCGAATATTTGTAAAAATGTATAAAATTGTTTCCACACTCAACATAACTAAATAATAATTCAAGAAACCTAGACAATTTATATAACTCATTTTAATTTAATCTATTACTATTTTTTTCTTTAGCTAAGTAAAAGTTAAAAAGTAGATAAAATTGTATGAAAATATACAAAATTTATAAAAACGTATAGAATTATTTAAACACTCAACATAACTAAATAATAATTCAAGAAACCTAGACAATTTATATAACTCATTTTAATTTAATCTATTACTACTTTCTTTCCTTCAGCTCTCCCACTATCAAAGGTAGTATAGACAACTCTCTGTGTGTAAGAGCAAGAAAAATAGTTAGTTGTCTGTTCCATTGGCGTGTTAATAATGCAAGTGAAGACCTACAATCACAAACACAATACATACAGATGCTATGACCCCCCCTTAAGACAATATGCAAGAGTTTTGTTTGTACCTTGACCTCAGGTGAACCATCCAAGAGATGAGAAGATGAGACAAAATTATATATATATATATATATATATATATATATCCTTCCAGAGACATTTGCTTCAAAGTTTTTACTAATACCAAGATTTCGTCTAAGACAATTTTATGACTTTCTAGGTACAAAATGACCCGGCGCCATAAATTTGATAAGGTGATAATGCGAAGACTAAACATTTGTAATATTTAAATACCGTTACGTTGTGTAAATACATTTCACCTAAATTTTATACACAAAATGAGTGTATAAAATTTTTGATTAAGCAATTTTTTATATATTATATATAGCCAAAATTTATTACCAACCTTTTGTCTCCGTGCTCGTCAGTATAAGTGCTCTGGTAAAATCCAGTGATTCTATCAGTCAAAGAACCTTCGTAGTCGATTTCCACCTTATAATTTCCTGAAGAAAATCCATTTTTGGCCCGAATTATGTAGAAGTCCCTTACTGAATCCATTTCCATGTTTTTGGACGCCAATGGCAACTCGTCGCCTTTGGAATCTAAAACTCGAAATGAGGAAATCTGGAAAAAAATATAAAGGATAAAGAATAAATGGAATCAATTTTGCAATGTTTAATAATTATTTATAAATATACCGAGTTGCTGTAGGGCTTTATAATGTTAGACAATATTGTAGATTATTTAATTTACTTCAATTTGCCAAATATACTGTTGATGTACTTCGAATAGTTAAAAGTTATGAATAATTTAACGGAAAGTGTACAAAAAAGTGTATAAAACTGTATCAAAGTGTATTAAATTGTATCAAAGCATAAAGAATCGTAATAAAATAGTATAAAAAAGTGCAAAATCGTGTTAACATGTTAAAGTGTAAGTAGAAGCGTGTTAAAGTGTGAAAAAGCGTGTTAAAATGTAAAAAAAAACGTGCTGAAGCGTGATAAAATGTAAAAAAACGTGCTAAAGCTTGATAAAATGTAAAAAAACGTGCTAAATCGTGTTAAGATGTAAAAAAACCTGCTTAGTGTGCTAAAGCGTGCTAAAATGAGTAAAATTCCTGTTAAAGCGTGTAAAATCGTGCTAAAGCGTGTAAAATCCTGCTAAAAACGGGTTTTAAAAAAATGCTTTATTTATTACTGCATCAAAGCATAAAAAATCGTAATAAAATAGTATAAAAGAGTGCAAAATCGGTTTAACGTGTGAGAAAAAACGTGTTAAAGTGTGCAAAAGCGTGTTAACGTGTGAGAAAAAACGTGTTAAAGTGTGTTAAAGTGTGCAAAAGCGTGTTAAAATATAACAAAACATGCTAAAACGTGCTAAAGTGTGCTAAAGCGTGTAAAATCCTGCTAAAAACGGTTAAATCGTTTGAATATACGTAAAATCGTTTTAAAAAAAAGTGCTTTATTTACTACGATGTTATAAAATATTGTAGATTATTTAATTTACTTCAAATTTTCCAAATATACTGTTGATGTACTGCAAATAGTTTAAAAGTTATAAATAATTCAACGAAAAAATGTACTTGTATCAGTTTTCATAAGTTATTGGAAATTTTAGCACCAGAAAGTTGATGGATTTAGGTGTGTTACTATGAGTTAGATAAAATTTTATTATTACCCTTAAGTCTTTTCCATGAAGGACCAAATCGTTCCTTTTGGCCTTGACCTGGACATCAATTCCGACATGTCCAGAAAATTTACCAGTTTTTAAATCAGGAGTCAGGAGCAGGTCGTAATGAACAGGTTTTACTCCTTCTGGAAGCCTGTAATCAATCTGAAAAAAATAAAAAAAAATATAAATTTTTAGTACAATAAAAATAAATAAAATGAACAAAAAATGTATACAATTTATTTTTAAAATAATAAATAATAAGCTAAAGTCTTGGTTTAATATTTTTACTAATATAATTTTTGTTTGTTAAGATAATATTGTATGTGGCTGTATTGTTATTGGAGGCCAAATAAAATAAAACTAGCTGTAAGTGGAATTCTGTCTTAAGGCAATTAAGGCATCGTGCCTTAAGGCAAATTGCTGGAACTTCCCGTACCAAAAATTATTATTTTTTTAAAAACGATTAACATTTTTGAAAAAAAAATTACTTTGAAAAAAATAAGATTTTTGAGAAACTATAAATTGGCCAAAAATTACTTTTTTTGAAAAAAAAATTTTTTTTAAAAAAAAAATTTTTTTTTAATTTTTTTTTTTGTTTTTTTTTTTTGAAAAAAAATTTTCTTTTTTTATTTAACATATTGTGGAAGATCTGAACTTTTTTCAAAGCAATCGTACTGTTTTAACTGCATAGGGACAAAATATAAAGCGCGTAAGTGCCGCGTCGCTGTCTAACGCATAAGCATTGGTACGGAACCCATAGGAATGTTAACAAAATGTATACTTATTGTTAAAATCTCTATAAAATATCTGATAATTTGATGTGCATATGTCTAATGATCATTTTTGACCGCCAAATGGCTCATTTTTTTACTTTTTCCTCCATATCTCCGAAACCGCTAGACCTACCTTCATGAAAATTTTATCGATTCTTCATCTTGTCAATACAAGTGAAACGTTTTTTGAATTATTCAAATCGGACGCTCCGTTCTCTTAAAAACTGAGTTACCGTTTTCGGCACTTTTTGCCCCGTATCTTCGGAACGGCTAGACCTGCCTTCGCCAAAAACTAATCAGCACGTCTCCTTATCAATACGAATCGAATGTTTTTTGAATTATTCAAATCGGTTGATCCGTGTTCCCGAAATCGTCGACGAAAATTTGTATCCGCACATACATACACACACATACATACATACACACACACATACACACACACATACACACACACATACACACACACACACACACACACACACACACACATACATCCATTTTTTCTAAGGTATGCCAAAATGTTCAGAAACCTTTGAAACGTAAAGATATATAAAAAATTTCATTTTCGATTTTTTTGCGATTACTATAACTTGCCCTACGGGAAGTTAACTAGTGGGGTGGGTGGCATCGTGCCTTAAGGCAAATTGCTGGAACTTCCCGTACCGTAACGAAGTGTTCGAGGATTACTGAATGTTTTCAAACAGATTATTATAAATATTGTAACATTGTCTAATATTTATAAATATTATATAAACTGAATTGCAGAGTTGAAATTATTTGTAAAGTATATTAGAACTATAGTCAGAATTAAAAATTAATATTTTCGATATACAAAAAACTAAAAAAAAAAAAAAAAAAAAAAATTGGACAATTTTTTTTTCCAAAATCGATTATTTTGTTAAGACAAGCAGAAAGTTCTTTGAATCATTTAAATCGGATGCTTAGTTCTCTCAAAAACTGCCATTTTTTACATATTTAGCTCCGTATCTTCAAAATGGCTGGGCCTGCCTTTGCCAAAAACTAATAAACACTTCTCCCAATCATTGCTAATTGAATGTTTTTTAGATCATTAAAATCGGATACTCCGTTCTCTCAAAAATTCAATTTCTATTTTCTGCACTCTTTGCTCCGTATCTCCGAAACGGCTGGACCTGCCTTTGCCGAAAACTAATCAGCTCTTTTCCCTATCAATAGAAATCGGATGTTTTTTGAACCATTCGAATCGGTTGATCCGTGCGCCCTAAAACGTGACTGGAAATTTGTATCCACACATACACACACACACACACACACACACACACACACACACACACATCCATTTTTTCTGAGGTATGCCAAAACGTTCAGAAACCTTCAAAACGTCGAGAAATGTAAAAATTTTCAATTCCGATTTTCGGCCCATTACAATAACTTACCCTACGGGAAGTTAAAAAAAAAAAAATTGTACTAATATCCAGACCTATATTATATATTGAATTATTTATTATTTAGTTTTATTTTTTAGCTTAAAATCCAAATTTTATTTTGAATTTTAATTAACCTCATTCATAATAATCAAATGGTTTCAAATTTATAAGGAACATATTTAGAAATGTATGTTATTAGCTAACGTAAAATACAATTTCATTTTCAAAAATTATTTAAAATTATACCGAGTTGCTTGCTCTAGGTTTATATAATGTTAGACAATATTGTAGATTATTTAATTTACTACAAATTTGCTGAATATACTGTTGACGTAGTAAAAATAGTTTAAAAGTTATAAATAATTTAACGAAAAGTGTAAAAAAAAATGTATAAAACTGTATCAAAGTGTATTAAATTGTATCAAAGCATAAAATCTCATAACAAAACAGTACAAAAGAGTGCAAAACCGTGTTAACTTGTGAAAAAACGTGTTAAAGTGTGTTAAAGTGTGCAAAAGCGTGTTAAAATGAAAATAAACGTGCTAAAGCGTGTTAAAGTGTAAAAAAGAGTATAAAATAGTATAAAAGAGTGCATAACGTGTAACGTGTGAGAAGAAACGTGTTAAAGTGTGTTGAAGTGTGAAATTCCTGTTAACTGTATCAAAGTGTATTAAATTGTATCAAAGCATAAAAAATCGTAATAAAATAGTATAAAAGAGTGCAAAACCGTGTTGACGTGTGAGAAAAAGCGTGTTAAAATGTAGAAAAACGTGCTGAAGCGTGTTAAAGTGTGCTAAAACGTGCAAAAATGAGTAAAATTCCTGTTAACTGTATCAAAGATAAAAAATCGTAATAAAATAGTATAAAAGAGTGCATAACGTGTTAACGTGTGAGAAAAAACGTATTAAAGTGTGTTAAAGTGTGCAAAAGCGTGTTATAATGTAAAAAAACGTGCTAAAGCATGTTAAAGTGTGCTAAAGTGTGCTAAAGCGTGTAAAATCCTGCTAAAAACGGGTTAAATCGTTTGAATATACGTAAAATCGTTTTAAAAAAAGTGCTTTATTTATTACGATGTTAGAAAATATTGTAGATTATTTAATTTACTTGTACTAAATAAATATTATATCTTAACAATTTTGCAATGTTCAATAATTGGTTGGATGGTTGTCAAATATCTCCCTTCCGCTTTTTTGCTCTTGGTTTATAATACAAAAAGGCGGAAGGGAGCTATTTGACAACCTATTATTTAAAAATATACCGAGTTGCTCTAGGTCAATATAATGTTAGAAAATATTGTAGATTATTTAATTTACTTCAAATTTGCCGAATATACTATTGATGTACTACAAATAGTTTAAAAGTTATAAATAATTTAACGAAACAATGTTAGACGTTTAGCACTCTTCTTCCACACAATCCATTCGTGCATTTATTTATTATAAATCTTGTAACTTTCAAAATACTCGTTTAATATAAATATAACATTCTGGAAAATTGTTTAAAATTGAATAATCTAAAATATTTTCTAACATCATAAGACCCTACAGCAACTCGGTATACTTTAAAATCGCAGTTGAAAAGTGGTAAGTTTAAAATTACTTACTACCCCAGTACCAGGATCTTCTGTGGTTTGTATCGGTTCATTTGTCGTAGTCGGGTTATCAGTCGGTTTATCAGTCGGTTTATCTGTAGGTTTATCTGTAGGTTTATCTGTAGGTTTATCTGTAGGTTTATCTGTAGGTTTATCTGTAGGTTTATCTGTAGGTTTATCTGTAGGTTTATTTGTCGGTTTATCTGTCGGTTTATCTGTAGGTTTATCTGTCGGTTTATCTGTAGGTTTATCTGTAGGTTTATCAGTCGGTTTATCTGTAGGTTCATCTGTCGGTTTAACAGTACTTTCATCATCATCATTATTAATTTCATCAGAATACAAAACCGACAAAGTAATTGTCGATATAGCCAAACCGACTACCAAAAAACCTAACAGCAAAGTCACTTTTGAAACCATTTTTAGGACACTTTTTATACCACAAAAATTTTTAAAAAAATATTAAAAATTAATAACATCCATGTAGTTTATTATACACTACTACACATCCCTTAAATATTATTTTTGTTCAAAAATTTTTAATAAAAATTAAAGATGTGTCCGTTACATCAGTACTGATGTAGAACTAAAATTTTATAATCAATCAATTTAATTCGATCAATTATTTTTGATTGTCACGGTTTTAATTTATTGCTAAAGTAATAAAACCTGTTTTTTTTCTAAAATCTTATCTGAGATTAAAATTAAGAAGTTAATACTTTGTTTATTGAGATAAAATAGTCTGTATTATATTACGAGTTACTTCAAGTTTAATAATTTTTATATCAAAAAAATACAAAATTATATAATAAAAATATTAAATTTATCTATAACGCCTGGTAAAAATTTTAATTTATTCATAATCAATAATAATAAATATTTCATGTCATAATAATTAAATTTTTCTATAAGTAAGTAAATACTTATGGCAGTGAATTTATTTGTAACTTTTAAAATATTTGCCTAATATAAATAATGTATTCGACAAATTTTTAGAAAAATTAATAATTTATAAATTTGTCTAACAATGTAAGACCCTACAGCAACTCGGTATACTCAAAATTTAACTCAGAAAATGACAAACATTCTCTAATACAAAATATGTATAATCGACGAGTCGGACATTTATTCACAAAATTAATCACATTAATTCACAAAATATTTTCCTAATACAAAAAGTATATTAGACAAATTTGTTTAAAATTAAATTATCTACACATTTGTCTAACATTATAACTTGGTATAGGATAATTTATACCCTAAATTATTTTTTTTTTACATGGGTCAAAAAGATTCCATATTTGACGTATAACCCTACCTATAAATTTATTCGAATTAAATTTTAACCTCACCTTAGGTATTGTTCCAGGTTTATTATCAAATTCAGTAAAATACAAAACTGCTAAAGTAATTGTCGAGATGGCCAAGACAAGGGCCAGAAACCCTAAAATTCCTACTGCTTTTGAAACACACATTTTAATAAAAAAATACAAACTTGGAACAAAAGTCTTTGCACTTATATAAATAACATTGTAAATAATTGGTAATATATTTTATTTTTATTATTAAAAGTGATCTGTTACCACTAAAAACTGGTTTCAGACTGACTTTATGAAAATCGAAGACAATGACGATTAGTTTGTAAAAAAAAAATGTAAATTCAAGTATTTTAAGTGGTCTGATAAGCAAAAGTGACTTTAAAGATTATGTAAAGTGCATTCTAAAAATTCCTAAAACGATAAATAAATTTGTATCTAACAACTGTATTATCAAAATGCAGTAGCAATTCAAAAAATGATTATTTATAACAAATTCTCGATATAAAGTAAATAAATCATAATTAAAACCTGGAGTGAAATTTTATATCCAATTTTGGCCTGAACGCAAAATAATAATAAGTTTTATGTATTATTGAAAAAATACTAAAATATTTTTTTATCTAAAATCTGGTCTTTCAAAGAAAAAAAAAGTACATCACAATTGAAACCTAAATAAAAACATTGGAAACTTTAATATTAATATTTTTTCGAGGAAAAAAACATCTCACAAGTTTCAAAATACAAAATTAATATTATTACAATTATTATTATTATTATTATTATTATTATTATTATTATTATTATTTGTAAAGTTTAACAATCTTTGTATCAAGTGCAGATTAAAATTTTCTTCTTATCAAAAGATCACTTCAAATAGTCTTTGTAATTTAAAAATCCAAAATATTCAAAAAGATTAAATGGAATTAGTTTTGCAATGATGAAATAAAGGAATCCCTTGGAATTACATAAATGATAAGAAAGATAAGAGTTTAAGATAAAGATAATTTATAGTTAGTGATAAGATAAGAGTGTAGACTAATAATTTACTTAGAAAATATAGTGACAAATAATTTAAAGTGATATCAGCAAATTTTTGGTACTACCCCAAAAAATCTCTAAAACTTTTTGAATTTTGAAATTTATAGTTTACTATTTGAAATAAAATCGAAATAAACATCAAATTCGTATTCTACTTCCAAAGACCTATCAAATGATATGTCACATGCCATAAGTGTTCAAATTTTGCCTATTGGCAAGTTGCTAAATCAATCAAAATTTTCTCTTTTAAATAAACGTACATTTAAAAGAGAAAATTTTGATTGATTTAGTCTTAGATATTTAATAACTCAAAATTTTCTTAGTAAACTTGTAAATTTTATTATTTGACATAATAGTAGGCACATTAGAGAATATTTAGGTGGAATTTCAAAATTGTGTTGCAAACGGTTTGTCCTGAAGAGCTCTCCAAAATTGATTTGGACTTACGTTTACAAGAAATATTAAATGTACGTTTCGCCTTAGATATTTAATAACTCAAATTTTTTTTAGAAAACTTGTAAATTTTATTATTTGTCATTATATTAGACATGTTAGAGAATATTTAGGGGGAATTTCAAAATTGTATTACTATCGGTTTGTCCTGAAGAGCTCTCCAAAATTGATTTGGACTTACGTCTACAAGAAATGTTAAATGTACGTTTCATCTTGGGTATGTAACAACTCAAAATTTTCTTAGAAAACTTGTAAATTTTATTATTTGCCATTATAGTAGACATACTAGAGAACATTTAGGTGGAATTTCAAAATTGTGTTGCAATCGGTTTGTCCTGAAGAGCTCTCCAAAATTGATTTGGACTTACGTCTACAAGAAATGTTAAATGTACGTTTCGCCTTAGATATTTAATAACTGAAAATTTTCTTAAAAAAAACATGTAAATTTTATTATTTGACATAATAGTAGGCACATTAGAGAATATTTAGGTGAAATTGCAAAATTGTGTTGCAAACGGTTTGTCCTGAAGAGCTCTCCAAAATTGGTTTGGACTTACGTCTACAAGTGTTAAATGTACTTTTCAGCCTTAGATATGTAATAACTCAAAATTTTCTTAGAAAACTTGTAAATTTTAGTATTTGTAATTATAGTAGACATATTAGAGAATATTTAGGTGGAATTTCAAAATTGTATTACAATCGGTTTGTCCTGAAGAGCCCTCCAAAATTGATTTGGACTGACGTCTACAAGAAATGTTAAATGTACTTTTCGGCCTTAGATATTTAATAACTCAAAATTTTCTTAGAAAACTTGTAAATTTTATTATTTGCCATTATAGTAGACATATTAGAGAATATTTGGGTGAAATTTAAAATTGTATCAGAATCGGTTTGTCCTGAAGAGCTCTCCAAAACCACACTTTAGAAATGTTAAATGTTAAATGACCTTAGATATGTAATAACTCAAAATTTTCTTACAAAATTTGTAAAATTTAGTATTTGTTATTATAGTAGACATATTAAAGAATATTTTGGTGGAATTTCAGAATTGTATTACAATCGGTTCGTCCTGAAGAGCCCTCCAAAATTGATTTGGACTTACGTCTACAAGAAGTGTTAAATGTACTTTTTAGTCTTAGATATGTAATAACTCAAAATTTTCTTAGAAAACTTGTACATTTTATTATTTGTCATCATAGTAGACATACTAGAGAATATTAGGGTGGAATTTTAAAATTGTATCAAAATCGGTTCGTCCTGAAGAGCCCTCCAAAATTGATTTGGACTTACGTCTACAAGAAATGTTACATGCACGTTTCTTCTTAGATATGTAATACCTAAAAATTTTCTTAAAAAACTTGTAAATTTTATTATTTGTCATTAAAGTAGACATATTAGAGAATATTTGGGTGGAATTTCAAAATTGTGTTGCAAACAGTTTGTCCTGAAGAGCTCTCCAAAACAACACTTACGTCTACAAGAAATGTTAAACGTGCGTTCCGCCTTAGATATTTTTAACTCAAAATTTTCTAAGAAAACTTGCAAATTTTATTATTTGACATAATAGTAGGCACATTAGAGAATATTTAGGTGAAATTTCAAAATTGTGTTGCAAACAGTTTGTCCTGAAGAGCTCTCCAAAACAACACTTATGTCTACAAGAAATGTTAAATGTACGTTTCATCTTAGATATTTAATAACTCAAAATTTTTTTACAAAACTTGTAAATTTTAATATTTGTCATTATAATAGGCATATTAAAGAATATTTGGGTGGAATTTCAAAATTGTGTTGCAAACAGTTTGTCCTGAAGAGCCCTCCAAAACTGATTTGGACTTACGTCTACAACAAATGTTAAATGTACGTTTCGTCTTAGATATGTAATAACTCAAAATTTTCTTAGAAATCTTGTAAATTTTATTATTTGTCATTATAATAGACATATTAGAGAATATTCAGGTGGAATTTCATAATTGTGTTGCAAACAGTACGTCCTGAAGAGCTCTTCAAAACAACACTTACGTCAACAATAAATGTTTTATATACGTTTCATTTCAGATATAAAAGAACTCAAAATTTTCTTAGAAAACTTGCAAATGTTATTATTTGTCATTATAGTAGACATGTTAAAAAATATTTAGATGGAATTTCAAATTTGTATTACAAAGGGTTTGTCCTGAAGAGCTCTCCAAAACAACACTTACGTCTACAAGAAGTGTTAAATGTACTTTTCAGCCTTAGATATATAATAACTCAAAATTTTCTTAGAAAACTTGTAAATTTTATTATTTGTCATTATAGTAGACATATTGGAGAATAGTTAGGTGGAATTTCAAAATTGTATTGCTAACAGTTTGTCCTGGAGAGCCCTCCAAAACAACACTTACGTCTACAAGAAATGTTATATGTACGTTTCATATTAGATATGTAATAACTCAAAATTTTCTTAAAAAACGTGTAAATTTTATTATTTGTCATTATAGTAGGCACATTAGAGAATATTTAGGTAAAATTTCAAAATTGTTTTTTCCCATTTAAGTAAAGTTTCAAAATCGGTTTGTCCTGAAGAGCTCTCCAAAATTGATTTGGACTTACGTCTACAAGAAGTGTTAAATGTACGTTTCGGCCTTAGATATTTAATAACTCAAAATTTTCTCAGAAAACTTGCAAATTTTATTATTTGACATAATAGTAGGCACATTAGAGAATATTTAGGTGGAATTTCAAAATTGTATTACAAACGGTTTGTCCTGAAGAGCTCTCCAAAATTGATTTGGACTTACGTCTGCAAGAAATGTTAAATGTACGTTTCATCTTAGATATTTAATAACTCAAAATTTTCTCAAAAAACATGTAAATTTTATTATTTGTCATTATAGTAGACATATTAGAGAATATTATACTAGAAATTCAAAATTGTGTTGCAAACAGTACGTCCTGAACATTGCTTACCAAAATTTACTTCCTGACTAGGACTTCCTTACAAAATTATTTATAACTTTTAAAATATTTACGCAAACTAAAAAGTGTATTTAAGAAATTTTGTTTAGAATTAAATTATCTAAAAACTTGTCTAATATTATAAGACCCTAAAACAACTCGGTATACCCATAATGAGCTGTATTAAAAAACCAAATAATAAATCTACTCAAATTGAGTAATAAATACTTATAACTGGCGTAAAGTGTTGTTTTATGTGGGATATGGTATTAAATATAAGGAGGATTTTTTTCTATATATAAAAATATATTACTATTTCTAATACTGACTTTAAATCGATGTAATTTCATTCCAATGGCCAAAACAATTATAACAGCACAAAAAAGCAAAACATTTCTAACATACATCACTTCAAATTAAATTTTAACAACAAATTTAACAAATTTTATAACAAATTATAATTTTCTAAGTCATCTAATTTATTTTTTACACTCAATGTCGATTTAAATAAAATGAAATTGTAACTGGATTAAAATCTAGAAATCGATTTAGTAGTTATTTTGTATAAATTTATTTGGAACGATAACAATTCTGAGTATGGAATTTAAATGCATTGTTCGACTACCGATAAAATGTGTTTATATACAAATATAAATATAAATATATTTATATAATAATAAATAAATGCGTAATCGATATTTAAAATATTAGTATTAGTGTTAGATCAAAGAATTCTGGAGGGAATTTTAAAAATGTTGAGAAATAGTAAGATTCCTCAACATTTTGTGTTGGGATATTTAAAAATTCAAAATTTTCTTAGAAAACTTTATATTTTTAGTATTTTTATTTTTTGTAGACATATTGAAGAATTTTGAGTTTGAATTTCAAGATTGTGGGACAAACCGTTTGTCCTGAAGAGCTCGTCAAAAACAACACATACATCTCAAATGCATTTTAAAAGTACTTTTTGGTCTAAGATATTTAATAACTCAAAATGTTCTTAGAAAACTTATCAATTTTAGTATTTGTCCTAATGATAATTATATTGAAGAATATTTAGTTCGAGTTACAAAGTTATATTGCAAACCGTTTGTCCTGAAGAGCTCGTCAAAAACAACACTTGCATCTCAAATGCATTTTAAACGTACTTTTTGGTCTAAGATATTTAAAAACTCAAAATTTTCTTAGAAAACTCATCAAATTTAGTATTTGTGCTAATACTAAATATATTGAAGAATATTTAGATTAAATTACAAAGTTATATAGCAAACCGTTTGCCCTGAAGAGCTCGTCAAAAACAACACTTAGATCTCAAATGAATTTTAAAAGTACTTTTTGGTCTAAGATATTTAATAACTCAAAATTTTCTTAGAAAATTCATCAAATTTAGTATTTGTCCTAATAATAAATATATTGAAAAATATTTAGTTCAAATTACAAAGTTATATTGCAAATCATTTATCCTGAAGAGCTCCTAAAAAACAACACTTACATTTCAAATGCATTTTAAAAGTACTTTTTGATCTAAGATATTTAATAACAAAAAAAAAATCCTTAGACAACTTAATAATTTTAGTATTTTTGTTTATAATAGACACATTGAAGAATGTTATATGAAAATTTCAAAATTGTGGGGCAAACCGTTTGTCCTGAAGAGCTCCTCAAAAACAACACTTACATCTCAAATGCATTTTAAATGTACTTTTTGGTCTAAGATATTTAATAATTCAAAATTTTCTTAGAAAACTTATCAATTTTAGTATTTGTCCTAATACTAAATATATTGAAGAATATTTAGTGCGAATTACAAAGTTATGTTGCAAACCGTTTCCCCTGAAGAGCTTCTCAAAAACAACACTTACATCTCAAATGCATTTTAAAAATACTTTTTGGTCTAAGATATTTAATAAGTCAAAATTTACTTAAAAAACTCATCAAATTTAGTATTTGTCCTAATGATAGATATATTGAAGAATATTGAGTTGAAATTACAAAGTTATATTGCAAACCGTTTGTCCTGAAGAGCTCGTCAAAAACAACACATACATCTCAAAAGCATTTTAAAAGTACTTTTTGGTCTAAGATATGTAATAACTCAAAATTTTCTTAGAAAACTCATCAATTTTAGTATTTGTCATAATAATAGATATAATGAAAAATATTTAGGTCGTATTATAAAGTTATGTTGCAAACCGTTCGTCCTGAAGAGTTCTTCAAAAACAACACTTACATCTCAAATGCATTTTAAATGTACTTTTTGGTCTAAGATATTTAATAATTCAAAATTTTCTTATAAAACTCATCAATTTTAGTATTTGCTTTAACAATAGATATATTTAACAATATTTAGTTCGAATTACAAAGTTATATTGCAAACCGTTCGTCCTGAAGAGCTCGTCAAAAACAACTGCATTTTAAATGTACTTTTTTGTCTAAGATATTTAATAACTCAAAATTTTTCTAAAAAACTTATCAATTTTAGTATTTGTCCTTTTAATAGACATATTGAAAAATATTTAGTTCAAATTACAAAGTTATATTGCAAACCGTTCGTCCTGAAGAGCTCTTCACAAACAATACTAACAAATAAAAAGTGTTTTTATTTACCTTCATTTTTTTCTGAGAAGGATCATCCCCTAATAATCCTGTTTTTTCACAATAAATAACCGGTTTCACATGACTCTGAAAAAAAATATTTATATTTATAATAAAGTTACATTTAATAAATTATTTATAATTAATTAAAAAAATTTGATTGAAATTTTGAGGTACACATTCAGATTTTTTAATTGCAATTTTAAAGTTGCTGTAGAACTACATGATGTTAGAAAATATTGTAGATTATTTAATTTTGAACAAATTTGCAAAATATTTCATTAAAATTAAACGTACGGTTTAAAAGTTACAAGAGATATAATACATAAATGCATGAAAGGGTTGCACAATATATGAAGTGCAAGTGGATGTTCAGAGGTAATTTTAAAGTATTCCGAGTTGCTTTAGGGCTATATTATATTAGACAATAATGTAGATTATTGAATTTTATACATATTTGCTAAATATTGCATCAAAATTAGACAAACTATTCAAAAGTTACAAGAGATATAGTAAATAATTGCACGGCCCTTCTTATAGTTGCACTGTATAAATCCATGCAGAGTTTGTATTCAGTTGCAATTTTTAAGTATACCGAGTTGCTGTAGAACATTTTGGTATAAGAACACATTATAACAATTTCAATTTCCTACAAATTTCTCAAACATTATATTTACCTAGCACAAATAATTCAAAAGTTACAAGAGATTTTTGTATCTCTTACTACTACATAACCTTACTAACCTGTTGGACGTTTGCCATTTTCCTAAAGCCGGTTGTTTGGCACAAACTTTTTTGTAAATTATTTTTAATACTAGAAAATACAACACGATTCAACACACATTTAGAACTAATATTAAATAATCTTGTACATGTAATCATAAGAAGATTTTAAATGATTTGATAAAACATAAATACACTGATATGAGATAACAAAAAGAAAGCACTTGCAATTGATGGAAATTAAGTATATGAATTAAATAACAACATAAATTGCACGTGTTTTATGTAAAGGTATGAAAAAATAATAATAAATGATTAATAACACTGCACTTAATTAATTGTACAAAATGTGACCCTAGACAATATAGTAAAGAATGTAACAAAGTATGAGGTTATTTTGACAGCTTTGACAGTTTCAACAAGATGGCGCATACATGGCGCGAACTTTAGAAAACCTGAATAAAAATGTTAAAGTTTTTAATTAAACGTGTTTAATTTAAGGAAGTTTGTGTTGAAATTAATAAAACAAATAGATTTAATAATTAAGAATAATAATAATTACTTAATAGCTATTTATTTAATTTTTGTACAAAATGACTTGTGTTTTGACAGCTTACAACGTCATGAAGTTGCATGAAAGTGACAGTTTATATTTAAAAATGTTGAATTTAAATAATTTTGTTTTAAAATTAATAAAACAAACAATTATAATAATTAGAATATTAACTAATTGTATAAAAATTAAATTAAAATTGTTTAAGACAAATCATAAATTAATATTTTAATATTGTGACAGTTTTGACAGTTGTCAACAAAATGGCGCTAAAAACAAAAAGTTATATTGAAAAATGACAGTTTTTAATCAAATAAATAATTTGGCGTCAAATTTTTGATTAAATGAGTGATTTGAAGCTTAATTTTAATTTCTGTAGTACAAATGTTGTTAAAAATATAAAACTGGTATAATAAATTAGATTTATATGTTGAACGTCAACTATATAATCAAAACTTGTTTGGGTAAGTTTTTGTTAATTTAATACATTAAAATATACTTTTACACATTAATATTGATAAATAAAAACAGATTTTGCATCAATTTTATTCTTTGTTTTTATATTTGAATCACAATTTTTATATCAAGTTTAATCTGTTAAATCAAAACGTCTCTTATACACTTATTTTATTACCAAACACGTTTTTTATCATCAATATTATATAAATATGCTATAATTATTGTTTTATTATCTTTTAATTTGTTATATTTTACTTTTGAATTTTAATTTTTAAATTCCCCGCCGCTTTTTATAACCTGAAGTTCGTCATTTTACAATTTTGACATTTTAAGTAAACATAACCTTTGCAAGAGATTGCAAAAGAAATAATATTGAAACTAATATAATTAGTAGTTGTTAATAATTAATTATGTATAAATATAGGATATTAAGGGATTTTGGAAATGTATTGAAAGTGTTTCCGAAATCTCAAAGGACGTTTTGTGATAAAAAGGCTAAACCAGAATATAAAGGTAATAATTGATATATAATGTAGAATTTGTTTATTCCTCCATAATCAATCCGTAATAAATTATAATCCAAGCTTCTGTCATACTTATTCATAACATATACCTAATACTTAATATTTTATATAACTTTTGCTTGCAAAATATTTACATTGTACCTTTATTTCAACCACCCCTTTTCTAGAACTACTCGTAGAGAAAAAGAGCTCAATAACAACAATAGGCATCAACAGAGCCGAATCCAGAAATTGTGTAGATTCAGCAACAGCCCAAGAAATATGTCGAGCTGTTTTTGAATTTGAAAACGATGCTGAAGCTAAAGTTGCTGTACTTTACGGCACCGGAGGAAACTTTTGCTCTGGATACGATTTAAAAGAATTGTGCCATGAGAAAATTAGGCCTGAGTTACTTCTTAACCCTGAAGGAAGCATGGTAAAAGATAATAATGAAATACTCATATATATATATATATATATATATATATATATATATATATATATTTATTTATTTATTTATCTCAGGGGCCCACAAGGCGTCCAATTTCCAAACCCATGATTTGTGCTGTAAGCGGTTATGCAGTTGCCGGTGGCTTTGAATTAGCTCTAATGTGTGATTTAAGAGTTGTTGAAGACACTGCTGTTATGGGGGTCTATTGCAGGCGATACGGTAAATAATTATACCCATAATAAGGTTAAAACAATACAATTTGCTCTGTTTATTACAGGTGTACCATTAATCGATGGTGGTACTGTACGTCTGGCAGCAATGGTTGGAATCTCAAGAGCCCTAGATCTTGTCCTAACAGGCAGATCATTAAATGCAAAAGAAGCCTTTGAATGGGGAATTGCTAATAGGATAGTTGCTACAGGAACCGGTAAGGAAGATATATAAATATATATATATATATATATATATATATATTTATTTATTTATATCCAAAATAATTACATGAGTCTTTTTACTATTTATTATTTGTTTAGCTTTTGGTCAAGCCCTACAGCTAGCAGGTTGTCTCACAAAATTCCCTCAAGATTGCATGTTGGCTGATCGGGAAAGTGTTTATAATGCAACCTATAATGCAACTTCTTTAAGAAAAGCTTTGGATGCTGAAGTTGAAAATGCAAATTCTGATATTCTACGACAGGCTGAAGAAGGGGCCCAGAAATTCCTTGCCGGTAGTAATAGATAGATTACAAAATAATAGTATGTTGTAAAAATATGTTTATTAATTATCTTTTATCTCTAGGTCATGGTCGTCATGGTAAATTTTATGATATAACAGAAAAGCTTATTCCGGAATGGGAACAAGAAGAAATTAAAATAGAAAAACAGCTGGGAAAGGAATTGCAAAAGGAGCAGAAGAAATAAAAATTATGTGATCTGTTTATATTAATTGGCTAAGAAAATGTTAAAGAGACTGCTTATTATTTTGTATTATTAATATTTAATAATGTTAAGTATGTATGTATGCTTTTTTGTTAACTGAAAATAAAATATATATGAATTAACAAATTATGTACTTCTTGAAATTTGTCTGAAAATGTTGTAAACTAAGGAATGCAATACCGATGGAAAATTGCAATACCGGTATTTCGGTAGTTTTTCATTTTAAAACTGGAATAATGGTAAATTACCAGTATTTTTATTATCTTAAACAAACGTAAACAAAATTCAAAGTTACTAGTACAAATATAAAAAAAATGTATATACAACTACAACTATATTCAACTAAACAATAAAATAAAACAATAAGTTTATTTTTTTAAATAATAATTTAATAAAATGATATCCAATTTAATTAATTTTTTATCACTATCGAGTATATTGAGTACTTTTCATAAAAAACGAACTTATGAGTAAGAAAGGCCAAAAACTCATAAAAGATCATATCACATTATTATAATAAAGTGTATTGTCTGAATCCGATGTGTTAAATTAGCATAATCTCCAATATTTAAAAAAAAAATTTTTCTACACTAATGTAAGATCGAATACTTTTTCAAGATAAATAATAAGTTACTATAATTGTTGAATATTGTTATTTAAAATAATGTGATGCTTCTATAGAATTTTCAAACTTTTCAAAAAATAATATTTTATAATTGTAATAAGAAGAAGATTTATAATTGTTATAATTATTATGTATAAAGTTAGAAAAAAATAAAGATTACGCAGGGGTAATCTGTACGATATAAAATATTTTGGCGCAAATATCACTTAAAAAACCGTTACGTTTTTACAAAAGATGAAACAAACATAATTATCTATCAGTCCAATTCTATTTATTGTAACACGATATGAAGCCCTTTGGAAAGCAATAAATATTCATTTTAATGACGAGTTGAGATAATATTTGACATTTGTTTATCCTATAGAATCACTTGAAGATATAGCTGTTTATGCGATTATGGAATTTAAAGATAAATTTGTTCCGAGAAATTTAAACTTTAGGGTATTGTGTATCAAATAGCGCTTATGTAAAAATACCTAAAATACCGGTATTTTTGGAGTAAATACCGGTCAAAATACCGCCGAAAAATTTGGCGGTTCACCTGTAATTCGGTATACCGGTATACCAGTATTGCATTCCCTATGTAAACTGTATGAAAATGTTAAGAACTTTCTCGAAAATGTTGTAAACTGTATGAGCATGTTGTCAATAGATTCAATTGCAATTTTAAAGTATACCGAGTTGCTGTAGAACTATATGATGTTAGAAAATATTGTAGATTATTTAATTTTAAACAAATTTGCAAAATATTTCATTAAATTTAAACGTACGGTTTAAAATTTACAACAGATATAATAAATAAATGCATGAAAGGGTTGCACAATATATGAAGTGCAAGTGGATTGATACTATATGTTCAGAGGTAATTTTGAAGTATATCGAGTTGCTTTAGGGCATTATGATATTAGACAATATTGTAGATTATTTAACTTTTTCGCAAATGTTGTAAACTGTATGAAATGTTAAGAACTTTCTCGATAGCGTCATAAACTGTCTGAAAATGTTGTAAACTGTATGAGAATGTTGTAAACTATTTTAAAATGTTGTAAGCTGTATGAGAATGTTGTCGACTGTGTGAGATAGTTGTAGATTTGTGTGAGAATGTTGTGAACTGTATGAGAATGTTGTAAGCTGTATAAAAATGTTGTAAACTATCTGAAAATGTTGAGAACTTTCTCAAAATGTTGTAAGAGCTGTATAAGAATGTCATAAACTGTCTGAAAATATTGTAAGTAATCTAAAAATGTTGCAAATTATTTACAATTTTCATAATATGTTTTAAAGATTGTCTAAAAATGTTATCTAACATTGTCTTGATGATTGTCTAAAAGTGTCTTGACAAAATTTTCAAACAATTTACAAAATTTTCAGAGAATCTACAAAATTTATATACAATTTGCAATATTTTCAAACCAATTACAATTTGTGTGTGAAAAAAAAAATGGCAAAAAAATAAACTTTTTCTTGTGAAAATTCAGAGACAAATGGAAAGTAAGAAAATCAAAATTTTATTAACTTCCCGTAGGGTAGTTATAGTAATGGGCCGAAAATCGAAAATGAAAATTTTTGCATTTCTCGACGTTTTGAAAGTTTCTGAACATTTTGGCATAGCTCAGAAAAAATGGATGTGTGTGTGTGTGTATGTGTGTGCGGATACAAATTTTCGTCGACAATTTCGGGAACACGGATAAAGCGATTTGAATAATTCAAAAAACATTCGATTCGTATTGATAAGGAGACGTGCTGATTAATTTTTGGCACAGGCAGGTCTAGCCGTTCCGAAGATATGGGGCAAAAAGTGCCGAAAACGGTAACTCAGTTTTTAAGAGAACGGAGCGTCCGATTTGAATAATTCAAAAAACATTTCACTTGTATTAACAAGATGAAGAACTCATCAAATTTTCATGAGGCAGGTCTAGCGGTTTCTGAGATCTAGTGAAAAAAGTAAAAAAAATGCCCTTTGTCGGTCAAAAATGATCATTAGGCATATGCACATCACATTATCAGATATTTTATAGAGATTTTAACAATAAGTATAAATTTTGTTTACATTCCTATGGGTTCCGTACCAATGCTTATCCGTTAGACGGCGGCGCAGCGCTTGCGCGCTTCGATATTTCGTCTCTATGCAGTTAAAGCAGTACGATTGCTTTGAAAAAAAGTTCAAAATTTCCAAAATATTTTAAAATACACTTTTCTTCAAAAAGTCTTTTTTTTCAAAAAAAAAGTAAATTTTCGTCAAAAATTTATAGTTTCTCAAAAATCTAATTTTTCAGAGTAAATTTTTTTCAAAAATGTTAATATTTAAAAAAAAAAAAAATTGGTACGGGAAGTTCTAACAATTTGCCTGAAGGCACGATGCCATACGCCACTAGTTAACGATAAATTTTGTACTCTTAGTGTTATAAAAGCAAAAAAAATTTGAAAATCCCTATTCAAATTTGAAAATCCCGCCTAAACGACACTTTTCTCAATTTTTCGTACTTCACCCAAGTTCCAGCCAATGGGAAAGCAGTTATCTACCATGTGACATCACTACCCTAATGCGAACCAATGAAAAAGCAGTATTACGTCACGTGATACGTTTCTTTTTGGCTGCTGTGGTATGAATATAAAATTGTGTTCATTGTGAATTTTGTATTCATTAAGTGCGGACGTTTTGAGTGTTTTTATATCTATTTATATTCTTATATTTGTTTAGTAAAATCCTATTAATTGTTTAATATTTTAAAAATGAATTCCTATTGCGAAAAATTGCCTGAAGATGTTTGCGAAAGTTCAGTTGAAGATGATGGGTGCTTTTATAGAAATGAATCAAATCAGGTGAGTAATAGAATAGTTATTTAAATATAATTATATAATTATATATATATATATATATATATATATATATATAATTAAAGTAATCAAATAGTTATTAATAACAATAACTGGTTGTATGTAACTACTATAGATATAATCAACTTAATCAATAAGAATTGCGATATACAGGTATTTAAATAAAAAATAAGATATATTAATATATCTTATAAATTATTTTAATCTGTTTAACTTTTAATTTTATTTCATTCATTTCGTCTTCTACATATGTATTTTATTTTAATTTAATTTAATGTGTGGACGTAAACCATAATCAATACCAAAAAGTAAACAGATTATGGATGAAGTGCTCATAAAAAGTTTTCCTACTAGTGTTAAAATTATTTTAAAAAATTTAACTAGTGGTGCGTGGCATCGTGCCTTAAAGCAAATTGCTGGAACTTCCAGTACCGTAATGAAATATTCGAAAAATTTTAAACGTTTTTAAATATATTATTACAATTACTGTAACTTTCATTATTTTTGCTATCTTGTTATATCTTTCATTTCGAATTCAATTTCAAAAAAAAATAGTTGCCTAATTTACACAAAATTGAAAAAGTGCTCCCGTATAGTCACAGTCTAAACGCATTTGCAAATAATTCTGTGCGACATATTCACTTATACTGTGCTTAGCTTGGCGGCATTTTAACATTTTTCAATAGTTTTTCACAAAATTGGAAAAGTGCTCCAATACATAAACAGTCTAAACGCACTTGGGTAAACATTTGTACCAGAGTGGCGCTTAGACTGTGCTTAAACTGTGTAATTTTTTGAATTTCTAATACAGAATTACAAAAATATTTTATGGAAAATAAAAAAATATGTAATAATGTTTCATCCTCAAAAGCAATTGTTTTGTCAATACAAGCAGAAAATTTTTTTTAGATCATTCAAATCGGACGCATAGTTCACTCAAAAACTGCAATTTTTTGCACATTTAGCTCTGTATCTTCGAAATGGCGGGACCTGCCTTTGCCAAAAATTAATCACCTCTTCTCCCAATCATTACAAATTGAATGTTTTTTAGATCATTCAAATCCGATACTCCGTTCTCTCAAAAACTCGATTTGTATTTTCTGCACTCTTTGCTCCGTATCTCCGTAACGGCCGGACCTGCCTTTGCCAAAAACTAATCAGCACATTTCTCTATCAATAGGGATCGAATGTTTTTTAAACCATTCAAATCGGTTGATCCGTGTGCCCGTAAACGTGGACGAAAAAATGCGGACATACAAAACATACGCACATCCATTTTTTCTGAGGTATGCCAGTAAAATGTTCAGAAACCTTCAAAACGTCGAGAAATGCCAAAATTTTCATTTTCGATTTTCGACCCATTACTATAATAATAAAAGTAATATTGCTAATAATCAGTATCTAAAATTCAATTTTCTTTATCCATAAAGAACGACACTCAAGTTTCGCAAAATTATTCAGAAGATGAGACCGTCAATGAATTATTATCAACTTTAAAAGAACTACTAGAATCTTTTCAAGATGAAAAACTGAAGCAGGAAATCATAGACAACATTTACAATACTGTTTTAAATGCAAGGTTAGTTAACAATATACATATAGATCTCAAAAATTAAATACTTGTAACAACAATTGTACTTTTTTATATTATATGTGTAAATAATTCAGAAGCTATAAGAGATATAATAAATAAATGCACAAAAGAGTTATGAGTTCCTATGCAATTTTAGAGTATTACTCCAGTCAATGAAGCGTTTTGTAATAATAACATTCATATCATTTTGAATTTCTTAATTTTCTTTCGATTTCAAAATAATTTTTTCAAACAATTTTTCATAAATGGGTTGTTTTCAAGGGTCTAAAAACTTGATAATCAAGATAGACTTGACATCGAATCCGAACAAAAGAAAAATAACATGGCATAATATTTATTTTTGTGAATATTAACACCATATCTACAACTCCTCTACATTCAGTTACGAACAATTAAATACAACGTGTTTCCGATCACCTGCAAATAGGTTTGACGTCAAAGTAGACTTGACATTTGTTTTTTAAATTGATGCGCTCATTTGCAATCTTCAAGTCATTGGTCACCAATGTGGAAATGTGATAAATAATAAATATATTATAAAATATTTGTTTACAAAAATAAATATATTATGACATGTCATTCACAATATTACAAAAACACAATACAATTACAATTACAATATTTACAGGAGCGAATATCTCAAAATGTCAGTCCCAGAAGTTAACATCGAACCGCAAGAATTTTCAATTGAAGACAAGGATTTTGAAATAAAAGAAGAAGAGCCTGAACATAAAGAAACTTATCAGGAGAGATTTAGTAAATCCGATGTAATGATAGAGAATGAAGTCAATAAAAATAGTGGCATATGTAATGAATCATTTACAAGGCCGTATGATTTAGAACAGCATATGCCGGTGCATAGTCATAGTTGTATCTTTTGTTCAGATACTTTTTCAGATTCAAACACCTTAGAAATTCACCAGAAAATTCATGCAAATGAAAAGCCTTTTGAGTGCACAATTTGCAACAAAGTATTCACTGGGCAAATCGATTTTGATCAACACGTTTGTGATTGGGAAAAAACTTTAACGTTGAGTGAATCTGATGAAATCAGACAGGAGTTGTTTGAAGTACCTCATTATAAATGTAATGAAGGCACATGTAATGAATCATTTACAGAACAGCACATGCTGGAACATTGTCATAGTTGTACATTTTGTTCAGATACTTTTCCAGATTCAAGCGCCTTAGAAATTCATCAGAAAATACATGCAGATGTCAAGCCTTTTGTGGGCATAATTTGCAATAAAGCATTCCCTGGGCAATTCGATTTTGATCAACACGTTTGTGATGGAGAAAAAACTTTAACGTTGAGTGAATCTGATGAAATTAGACAGGAGTTAATTGAAGCACCTCATTTTAAATGTAATGAAGGCACATGTAATAAATCATTTACAGAACAGCACATGCTGAAACATTGTCATAGTTGTACCTTTTGTTCAGATACTTTTCCAGATTCAAGCGCCTTAGAAATACATCTGAAAATTCATGCAGATGTCAAGCCTTTTGTGTGCACAATTTGCAATAAAGTATTCACTAGACAATTGGATTTTGATCAACACGTTTGTGATTGGGAAAAAACTTTAACGTTGAGTGAATCTGATAATCAAACCCAAAGCTTGGATACTCATAGTGCAAAAGGTTCGCATAAATGCAAAGTATGCGATAGGTCATTATCAACAATTTGGACCTTGAAAAAACATATGCTTGTACACAGTGGCGTACGGCCGCATGCGTGTAAAATGTGCAATAAGTCATTCTCAACACATAACAACTTGAATATGCATATGCTTGTTCACAGTGGCGTACGGTCCTACAGTTGTAAAGTATGTAATAAGACTTTCACATATTTTGGTAGCTTGAAATCTCATATGAGCATGCACAACGGTGATCTGCCTTATAAGTGTAAAGTATGCGATAAACAATTCGCACATTCGCGTAATTTGAAAAGACATATGCCTGTTCACAGCGGCGAAAGACCCCACAGGTGTGACCTATGCGATAAGACATTTATACATTGGCGTAACTTGAAAACTCATAAGCTTTATATTCACTCTGGGCAGCGGCCTCATAAATGTAAAGTATGCGGTAAGTCATTCAAACAACCGAGTGATTTAAAATCACATATGGTCACACACAGCGATGAAAAGCCACATATTTGTGAAGTATGCAGTAAGTCATTCGCACGAAAGAGTAGCTTAAAAATGCATATGCTCATTCACATCGGGACTCGGCCTCACAAATGTAAAGTATGCAATAAGTCATTTACAGAAAGTGGTGGCTTAAAAAGGCATATGGTCATACACAGCGGTGAAAAGCTTTATAGATGTAAAGTATGCGATAAGTCATTCGTACAACGGGGTGGCTTAAAAAGGCATATGCTCGTACACACAGGTGAAAAGCTGTATAGGTGTAAAGTATGCGAAAAGTCATTCGTACAACCGAGTGATTTAAAATCACATATGCTCACACACAGCGATGAAAAACCACACATTTGTGATGTATGCAGTAAGTCATTCGCACGAAAGAGTGGCTTAAAAACGCATATGCTCATTCACATCGGGACTCGTCCTCACAAATGTAAAGTATGCGGTAAGTCATTCATACAATCGGCTGATTTGAAATCACATATGGTCATACACAGCGATGAAAAGCCACATATATGTGATGTATGCAGTAAGTCATTCGCACGAAAGAGTGGCTTGAAAACGCATATGCTCGTTCACACCGGTGAAAGGCTTCATAGATGTAAAGTATGCGATAAGTCATTCGTACAACGAGGTGGCCTAAAAACGCATATGCTTATACACACAGGTGAAAGACCTTATAGGTGTACAGTATGTGATAAGACATTTACACAAGTGGGAGTTTTGAAAACCCACATGCAAATTCACAGTAATGAACCGCGCCCAAAGTGTAAAATATGCGAAAAGTCCTTCTCAACAAAGCGCTACTTGAAAAGGCATATGCTTGTTCACAGTAGTGAACAGTTCCATACATGTGAAGTATGTAAAAAAACATTTACACAAAGAAGTAACCTGGATGAACATATGCTCATTCACAATGAGGAACCTCAAAAGTGTGAATTACGCGATTCGCATTAGAATTGTAATTACAAATATAAAGTATGACAAAAATTGGTTAAAATTAATTTATTAATAGTTAGCAGATAAATGATAAAACCCCAATAAATTTACTAGAACAAAACACTTTAATAAAAAAAAATACTGTGAACAAATATATATATATATATATATATATATATATATATATATATATTATGAGCAAAAATGTAAATGAAAGAACGTATCTTCCTTATGTCTGTAAAGCACAAAAATTATTAAAAATTGTAAACAAGAAATTATTAAGGATAGATGCCATATACACCTCATTCTTTCATATGCTCATTCACAATGAGGAACCTCAAAAGTGTGAATTACGCGATTCACATTAGAATTGTAATTACAAATATAAAGTATGACAAAAATTTGTTATAATTAATTTATTATTTATATTTAATTTATGTCTTAATTTTCAATTTTCGAGTAGAATAAAATAAGATATAATGTTACAAATGAGTTTAGTATCTCTTTCAACAATTGCATTTGCAGACCATCAGACTTTTCAGAATTCAGACAAACTTTAAGAATATTTTAGGATTAATTGAAATATTTTCAGGCTATTTTCAGAACTATAAAGAACATGTCAAGACTATCTACAAAATATATTTTCAGTGATAAAATATTTTATTTGTCTGGAATATTTGTAGACTGTTTGGAATATTTGTAGAATGTCTGGGAATATTTATAATTTGTCTGGAACATTTGTAGACTATCTAGAATTTTCATTCCATAAATTTATCAAATAGGATTACCTATTTTCATACAGAATTCCAGATAGTAAACAGCGAGAACACAATAAATAATAGAACAGTGAACACAAGAAAAAATAGAATTAAAGAATAAACTGATATAATATAACATAACGCGAAAATAGCGAAAAAAGCTACACGTAACCTATCTTTTTTACATTTCTTTTAAACAGCTGCACAAAACCGTCCATTTTGTATGGTAAATGTATGAAACCTTGTTACATAACTGCCACGTAACGAAGAAAACCGAAATATCTACGTTGAAAAGAAGATTACAACTATACGTAGCATGTACGTTTTATTAACGTAACCATTAAACTTCGTAACGATTAATCATAACCATTAAACTTCGTCTGTGCTACGTAGTATAAACTTTGGAAAATGGAAAACGAAAAATCAGGTAAAAAATAAATGAGAATTTGTTTGTAAAAGTACTTGAATGAGTAAACATTTTTTCAATATAAAAAATGTTTAGATATAAATGCAAATAAATACGTGTATAAATGTATAATAAAATTTATATATATTTTAATATATGTAATATGTACGTTTTATTAAGGTAACTACTTCGTAACGACGTTTCGGCTGTGCTACGTAGTTACGACTTTGAAAAATGGATAACGAAAAATCAGGTAAGAAAATAAATGGTAATTTGAATTTTGTAAAAATACTTGGAAGAGTAAACATTTTTTCAATATAGAAAATGTTTAGATATAAATGTAATTAAATAAGTATGAATGTATTATAAAATTTCTATATATTTTAATATATATATATATATATATATATATATATATTACATTCATACAAGATCTTTACATTTTAACATTACTACCAGATCTCTTCTCCTTGCTTCCAGCACTCGATAACCTCCTATTATTGGATGAACCAGATTTGACACTTCCCGAGGAGGATTTTTTGGTTCCCGTTGATGACAAAGATTTGCTACCCCTTTTGCTGGTACTCGATCTGCTCCCTTTACTACCCGAAAGGTTGGTGACACCTGATAAATTTAGACCAGAGTCGCAGACGCAGGCGTTTTCTTTGATTTTTGATGAAAGTTCGTTGTATATTTCGTGGTTTCGAGGAAGCAGCAGGTGGTAGGATACACAGTCTGCATCTCCTGGGTAAAGGTAATATATATAAATATTAGAAATATAGTAATAGATAATATTTTAAGGTGCTTACTTTGTATGTGAACAACAAAGAAAGTCTCTCGATCTTCCATCAAAGTTGAAGCATTTGTGAACATTGAAGTTTCGTTGAGATTTTTTAAAACTCCGGTCTCCGGACATAAATCGAATTCATCTAAAATAAATAAAGCTTATTGAAGTAAAACTTCTTTAGGCGCGACATGGGTTAGCAGTATAATTCGTGAGTTAATAAAAATGTCAGGATCGGAAAAATATTTTATCCCGTCCCCCATAAATAATTGTAGTGCTCGCAAATGATCGCAAATAAATAGCTAAGGCTATGTATGTTTTGTGTGTGATCGATTTTGGCTTCAAAGTGACTTAGAAATATCAAATGATGCTCAAAAACAAATTCTTAATAATGTTTTTTGAATATTGATTCAAATAGTCAGATTGGATGTCAAACTTGTCGAAAGATATTAAATTCAGGTAAAATTCCCACTTTGTGTAAATTTAACGGGTTTGTATTTCCACCTATACCAAATTATCTACCTAAACTAGATACTGTATCTGAGAGGTTAATTTCACCTATACATAGATCAAGCTATGTGCAGGGCTTAATAAGTAAAACAAATATAAAAGTATGGCTTCAATTTGTTAGGCAAGACGGATATTACAGCTGTTCA
The DNA here is from genome assembly GCF_003426905.1 of Ctenocephalides felis. Classification (NCBI taxonomy): domain Eukaryota; kingdom Metazoa; phylum Arthropoda; class Insecta; order Siphonaptera; family Pulicidae; genus Ctenocephalides; species Ctenocephalides felis. The sequence goes on from NW_020539727.1 coordinate 22,564,413, forward strand.
AGGAATGAGATTATATCGTCAGCGAAAAAGTAAAAAAAATACAAACTGTAAATGAATGTATGTTAATTTTAATTACATGAAGTTCTTCAAACACAATTGTTACAGGATGAGTTAATTTGCAAAAACAATATTTGTTTAGGCGTTGTTTAACATAATCCACTGTGTGAATGAATATTATAGAATTTATTAATCAGCAATTACTTTAAAACGATCATGTCATATTTCAAGTACTACTTTGATTACAATATTGCTTGTAAATATTATACATATTTTTAATGCTATTACAAATATATAATTTATAATTTATCATTATATAAATGTGTATAATGATTGACGACACTAATGAATGTGTGCATCACGAGTGTTACATTATTACTAATAAACATTATTCAAAATTTTTATATGATGTATTTATTTTTACTCAACTTAAATTTGCTACTTTATACAGTAGCAAATAAGTTTTACTTCAATCGCGTATGATCCTTACGCGCACTCTTTTTTTATTCAATTATAATTTATGTAGATGTTTATTTAATATTTACCGTATTTTTGTAGGCCTACATTTGTTCGAATGTACTCCAAGAAGACACCGAGTGGACATTCTGGATTGACCAGGATTGATTTTTCTATTTCTGGATTGGATAAATCTGAAAAAAGGTAATTATATATATATATATATATATATATTATTTACATACCTGAGAATATTACAGTTATAAACATTTATTTAACTTGACATTTGACACTCCACTATTTTGTTTTATTTCGTATTTTTATAAAAATGCATTCGTAATGTTTTAAACAAAATTCTTACTTATTATTAAAATCTCTATGAAATTTCTGATAATTTGATGTGCATAAGTCTAACGATCATTTTGGCATTTTTTACTTTTTTTTATTAAATCTCCGAAATCGCTGAATCTGCCTTTGCAAAAATTTTATCAGTCCTCATTTGTCAATAGAAGTAAAATGATTTTTGAATCATTTAAATCGGACGCTCCGTTCCCTTAAAAACTGAAATACCGCTTTTAGAATTTTTTTTGCTCTTTACTTCCAAAACGATTAGACTTGCCTTTCCCGAAAACTAATCAGCACATCTCTCTATCAATAGGAATCGAATGCTTCTTTAATTCGTCGACGAAAATCTGTGTCCATACTTACGTACATACTACATACAAATACACACACACATACATACATTTTTTCTAAGGTATGCCAAAATGTTCAGAATCCTCTGAAACGTGAAGACATGCAAAAATTTTCATTATCGATTTTTGAACAATTAGAGTAACTTTTTCAACATTTAATTTAACTAGTGGGACGCATGGCATCGTGCCTTAAGGCAAATTGCTGGAACTTCCCGTACCAAAAATTATTTTTTTTAAAAAGATTAACATTTTTGAAAAAAAAAATTACTCTGAAAAAAATAGATTTTTGAGAAACTATGAATTTTTGACAAGAACTTACTTGTTTTGAAAAAAAAAAGACTTTTTGAAGAAAAATTTATTTTGAAATATTTTGGAAATTCTGAACTTTTTTTTCAAAGCAATCGTACTGCATTAACTGCATAGAGACACAATATCGAAGCGCGTATGCGCTGCGTCGCCGTCTAACGGTTAAACACTAGTACGGAACCCATAGGAATGTAAACAAAATTTATATTTATTGTTAAAATATCTGATAATTTGATGTGCATATGTCTAATGATCATTTTTGACCGCCAAATGGCTTTTTTTTTTACTTTTTTCACTAGATCTCCGAAACCGCTAGACCTGCCTTAATTAACTTAACAATCTAAAAATTGTTAATACAAGTAAAATGTTTTTTGAATTATTCAAATCCGACGCTCTGTTCTCTTATAAACTGAGTTACCTTTTTTGGCACTTTTTGCCACGTACCTTCGAAACGGCTGGACCTGCCTTCGCCAAAAACTAATCAGCACGTCTGCTTATCAATACGAATGGAATATTTTTTTTAATTATTCAAATCGTTTCATTCGTGTTCCCAAAATCGTCGACGAAAATTTGTATCCGAACACACACACACACATACACGCACACGCACACACACACATACATACACATACACACACACATACATCCATTTTTTCTAAGGTATACCAAAATGTTCAGAAGATTTTGGAACGTAAAGATATATAAAAATTTTCATTTTCGATTTTTTGCGATTACTATAACTTGCAAAAAAAATCGCACAAATGAAATATAAAAGTGTATTCGAATTGTTTTTTAAAATAATGATTAAACCTGTGTGGATATAAAACATATTTGCAATAAAACAATCATTGATAATATTGTTTGTTTATATTTTAAAAATATAAAAAATAATTTATATTGTACAACTACTAACATTAATAATAATAATAATAAAATATTGTATAACATAACATTAATAAATAATTTTTCACAAATTTTCACTTCTTAATAAATACTCTGAGTGTCATAAATTTAATGTTGTGTAAATTCTTATATTTATACAGTAGAAGTCTTTTGGTTCGGAATGCACGATAGTCCGACATTTTTTCAAAATTTTGTTTTTTTTTTCAAAAATGTGCCTTTATAGCAAATAAAAACGCTCGAAAGCTATTAAACGTTTTCGGTAAAATCATTCGGAAGGACTCACTATTAATCGGTAATCATTGTGTCTAAGTTCATGAACAAAGTATGTTCTACGAAATACGTAGGCAAGAAGGATTCGGCCTTTTTTGTGAAAATTAAAAATGTTTTTGTTAAAACTTTAAAAATATTTTACTTATATACATCTTATATATGAAAATGAATAAAATTGGTAAAAGTTGGCCAATTCTTTTCTTAAAATGTTCGTTGAAGTCCAAGGATGGTTAATACGGCGAGGAAAAATCTAAAAATTGTCGGGAAAACCCTAAAAACAGCCCTTTTCTTTTTCACACACAAACGTTTTCGAACTAACACAGAATTAATTTGAGCTTTATTGCTATTATATCTTCGTAAGACACTTAGAAGTCAATATGAAAAATACTGATAAAACACCATCGTCTATTATGTATTAAAAACAGAATTTGACTTAATCGCTTTATGCTTAGATAAAATAATAGGTAATAATATACGTTTGGAGCAAGTTTTAGAACGAAATAATAGTCTGAAACTGTTCTGAAATTGTGTGACTGTTTAAATAAAATAACACAAGAAATTTGTAAGTACAGCTCAGAAGAAGTGTGAGTTTAAAAAAATTCTGTAAAAATCTGTAGAAAGTAAAAATTCTGAGAGCTTAGATAGTTCCATAATTTGATTAGATGAATCATCTGATGAGCTTAGTACTCTGGATCAGAATGATTTAGACAAATATGATGAAAGAAACTTGGTAGGATTGTTTTCAAGGGCTAAATGGTCTTCCGAAGTTGCAGAAACACCAAACACTCATCTAAATCATCTAAATCAGTCTCTGCCATTGAAATTAGGGCAAATAATGTACCATTATTGGAAAGGAAAACTTGCCAAAAAAACGGCCAAAAAGTGCATCAAATTATGATCGTGAATATAAGCTGTTTTGTTTGTATTTGCTGTAGTTTAATTATTAACCGGTTATAAAACAATTTATAATTCGGTTAATAATATTCGGTGAATTTATACAAAATTAAATTATCTAAAATATTGTCTAATATCATAAAGCCATACAGCAACTCGGTATACCCAAAAAACGATATACAAAGAGTAAAATATTTTTTCCACATTATCCAGGAAACTTGTATCGAATTTTTTGTATAAAAAATGACATTAAAGTCCAAAATACTATTCTAAAATCTTATCCAAATTTTCTTTACATTGCCCATAATTTAAATAATCAAATATAATTTTCTATCAGAATGCAAGTCACTTAATTTGCTTCTGTAACTTTTTTTGCCTCAAAGACTAGACGACAGGGTCGAATTATCAATTTTGGGCATCGCACTTCGTTAAGGACCGATTTATTCTAGTTTTTTTGTCTTCAGAAATTATTTGAAAAAAAAAATTAAAAGTACAATTGTTGATAAGCTTAATAGGCGAAGGAATAAAGCTCTTTTCACACTAGAAGTATAAAACTTCTATTACCAGAATAATGATTTTCGAGAAGCTCTTCAGGACGCACCGTTTGTACTACAAGCTTGTAAACTTAATATGTTATTTTTTAATAATGTAAAAAATACAAAATTGCCAAAACTTTATGTCTAATATGAGATAATAATAATTTAATGATCAAAGAACACATTTGTTTGAAGATTCATGTGTTCAAAGTAAAATGTACTTTTTATAAAAACTTAGTAATATTTTAAAATTTTGTGAGAAAACTTCTAAATTTTACTATTTTGTACTAAAATATACATATTAAGAAGGAACATACTAAAATTGCATATGTGTACGTCCTGAAGAGCTCGCTAAATAAATTATTTCTTAAAAAACTTATGTGATCAAAGTGAAATGTATAACAATGCACATTTTATGGTTAGTTGAAAATATTTTAAAATTTTGTGAGAAAACTCACAAATTTTACTATTTTTTACTAAAGTATACATATTAAGAAGGAACATATTAAAATTTCATATGTGTAAGTCCTGAAGAGTTCGCTAAATAAATTATTTCTTAAAAGACTTATGTGATCAAAGTGAAATGTATAACAATGCACTTTTTATGGTTAGTTAAAAATATTTTAAAATTTTGTAAGAAACCTTACAAATTTTACTATTTTGTACTAAAATATACATATTAAGAAGTAACATACTAAAATTGCATATGTGTACGTCCTGAAGAGCTCGCTAAATAAATTATTTCTTAAAAGACTTATGTGATCAAAGTGAAATGTATAACAATGCACTTTTTATGGTTAGTTAAAAATATTTTAAAATTTTGTAAGAAACCTTACAAATTTTACTATTTTGTACTAAAATATACATATTAAGAAGTAACATACTAAAATTGCATATGTGTACGTCCTGAAGAGCTCGCTAAATAAATTATTTCTTAAAAGACTTATGTGATCAAAGTGAAATGTATAACAATGCACTTTTTATGGTTAGTTAAAAATATTATAAAATTTTGTGAGAAAACTTACTAAATTTACTATTTTTTACTGAAGTATACATATTAAGAAGGAACATACTAAAATTTCATCTGTGTACGTCCTGAAGAGCTCGCGAAATAAATTATTTCTTAAAAAACTTATGTGATCAAAGTATAACAAGGTACTTTTTATGGTTAGTTAAAAATATTATAAAATTTTGTGAGAAAACTCACAAATTTTACTATTTTTTACTAAAGTATACATATTAAGAAGTAACATACTAAAATTTCTTCCGCGTACGTCCTGAAGAGCTCGCTAAATAAATTATTTCTTAAAAAACTTATGTGATCAAAGTATAACAAGGTACTTTTTATGGTTAGTTAAAAATATTTGAAAATTTTGTGAGAAAACTTCTAAATTTTACTATTTTTTACTAAAGTATACATATTAAGAAGGAACATACTAAAATTTCTTCCGCATACGTCCTGAAAAACTCGTTAAATAAATTATTTCTCAGCAGACTTATGTGTTCAAAGTGAAATGTATAACAATGCACTTTTTATGGTTAGTTAAAAATATTTTAAAATTTCGTGAGAAAACTTACTAAATTTACTTTATTTTGTTAAAGTATACATATTAAGAAGTAACATACTAAATTTGCATTCGATTTATTTTAGTTTTTTTGTCTTCAGAAATTATTTAAAAAAAAAAAAAAATTAAAGGTACAACTGTTGAAAATCAAGGTGATAAGCTTAATAGTCGAAGGAATAAAGCTCTTTTCATACTAAAAGTATAAAACTTCTATTATTAGAATGATTTTCGAGGAGCTCTTCAGGACGCACCGTTTGTACTACAAGCTTGTAAATTTAATATGTTATTTTTTAATAATTTTATATAATACCGCCCGATAGTCCGGAATTTTCGCTACAAGACTTCTACTGTAATTACTTTTTGTTGTGCAAAATGATGTGCCTTTTGAGGACACTTGAATGTGTGAATGTCCCACCACAAACTGTACACTTATGGGATCTATCATCTAAATCATCTAAATCAGTCCCTGCCATTGAAATTAGGGAAAAGGAATTAGGAAATTAGGGAATGTACCATTATTGGAAAGGAAAACTTGCCAGAGGAATGGCCAAAAAGTGCATGAAAATATGATCGTGAATATAAGCAGTTTAATTATTAACCGGTTATAAAAACAATTTATAATTACCGCCCGATAGTCCGAAATTTTCGATACAAGACTTCTACTGTAATTACTTTTTGTTATGCAAAATGATGTGCCTTTTGAGGACACTTGAGTGTGTGAATGTCCTATGTACACTTATGGGATTTAACCCCACTGTGAATGAGCATATGTTGTTTCAATTGACAATTTATAATTACCGCCCGATAGTCCGGAATTTTCGATACAAGACTTCTACTGTAATTACTTTTTGTTGTACAAAACGATGTGCCTTTTGAGGACACTTGAGTGTGTGAATGTCCTATGTCTACTTATGGGATCCAGCCTCTCTGTGAATGAGCATATGTTGTTTCAATTGACTCTTTAGTGTGAACGCCTTATCGCACATTATGCATTTATGCATTAGTTCCTCAGCATGAACGAGCTTATGTTGATTCAATTGACGCTTTTGTGTGAATGTCTTGTTGCATGTTTCACATTCATGTACCTTACCGTGAATGAGCATATGTCTATTCAAGTCGCTTGTTAGTGTGAATTTCTTACTGCATACTTCACACTTATGCAGTCGTTCAGGATTGTGAAGAAGCTTGTGTTTGTTCAAAGTACCCACATGGTTAAATGTCTTTTCGCATACTGTACACTTGTGGGGCCGTTTGCCACTATGAATGAGCATATGGGTTTTCAAACTACCCGCTTGTGTGAATTTCTTATCGCATACTGCACAAGCATGAGGTCGTTCACCGGTGTGAACAAGCATATGTCGGTTCAGGTTATGCGGTAATGTGAATGTCTCATCGCATAAATCGCATTTATGAGGACGCACGCCACTGTGAATGAGTTTGTGGGTTTTCAAAATTCTCACTTCTTTGAATGCCTTGTTGCATAATTCGCATTTGTGGGGACGTTCCTCAGAGTGTGTTAGCATGTGTTTTTTCATTTCACTCATAAATTTGTATGTCCGACCACATATTTTGCATAGCAGACTTTCAGATTCACTCAACGTTAAAGTTTTTTCTCCATTACAAACGTGTTGATCAAAATCCAATTTTACAGCAAATGCTTCATTGCAAATTGTGCACACAAAAGGCTTGACATCTGCATGTATTTTCAGATGTATTTCTAAGGCGCTTGAATCTGGAAAAGTATCGGAACAAAAGGTACAACTATGATAATGTTCGAGCATATGCTGTTCTAAATCATGCTGCCCAGTAAATGATTCATTACATAGTTCACATTCAATTTCTTCTTTTATTTCAAATTCAATGTCTTTAATTGAAAATTCTTGGGGTTCGATTTTAACTTTTGGGACTGACATTCTGAGATATTTGCACCTATAAATAATGGACTTAAATTGGCATAGAACGAATAAAGAATTGCTAATGCTAATAATTATATATATATATATATATATATATATATACATATATATATATATATATGTATTATTTTTGCAGCCCAACTGTCGAATTAAAAAATGATTAAATAACAAAATTACTTATTCCATTAAACGTTTCGACACTTGATGTGTGTCATCATTCAGTAATCTAAAAAAACATAACGTAAATACACAGTTGATGATAAATATAAATATATAAAAGGAGGAAATTATACATACCAAACCAGGAAAAACAACAGAAAACAATTATGATGTAAAATTGATTGAACACTAAATTTGTGTAAAATAATAATATACTATTATATTGACAAACAAGAAATAGAAGGAGCACATATTGCCCTCCTATATTTAATGTTATTGGTAGCAATGCATTGTGGGCACTGTTCAAGGTTAAAAGTACAACGCAGTGTGGACACGCACGTGTAGTGCCTTTTTTGTTCTTTTAAATCAAAAACTCCCTGTTGTTTTTCCTGGTTTGGTATGTATAATTCCCTCCTTTTATATATTTATATTCATCATCAACTGTGTATTTATGTTATGTTTTTTTTAGATTACTCAATGATGACACACATCAAGTGTCGAAACGTTTAATGGAATAAATAATTTTGTTATTTAATCTTTTTTTAATTCGACGGTTGGGCTGCAAAAATGTTACAAATATGCATCAACGTCGACAAAACTATCATATATATATATATATATATATATATATATATATATATATATATATATATATATATATATATATTAAAAATGTCTAGTAATCGGGCATAACATCAATAAAAAACATGAATTTCTTTCAAAAATTTATTTTAAATCCATACGTTTCGGCTGTAATCCTAGCCTTCATTCAGTGGAAACTAAAAATAAAATTAAAAACTAAAACAATTGAATTGGAGTGAAAAGAAAAAATAAAATAGTAAATAGTACTTACAATTAGTTAATTTAGTGTTAAATTGGAAGATTTTAATAATCCATGGTATCAGGATATGGTAAGGCACTACACTATGTATTATAAACATTAAACTTGTAATTACACAATATTTTCACACAATACTAATTTAAAAATCACAATTGGTTAGTGTGTTGTTCGTAGACTGGTTGAAGATGTAATGGAGAAAGGACATTTTAAAAAATATTTTTTACCAAGATTCTACACATGTGTGGACATTTTTATTGTTTTGTAAGAAATTTGGAAATACTATCTAAATAAAAGAGATTTGTGTCGCATAGCGTGTTGAGTTCATTCCGTTTATTTATTGTCTTATTGTTATAAATAGTTAAAAAAGATCCCTCTATAATTCTTCGTTTGAATAAATTTTGTTCGAATTGTAGTACAGTCGGGTTAGAAAAGTCCATATTGTGTTTTAAAGTATAAATATGCTCCGCAATCATAGTTTTAAATTGCGTCGGATTTTTTGAATTGTTTTTATGTTGTTGTAAACGTTTCATTAAGTTATGGCTTGTTTCTGTGCCTGATTACTAGACTTTGTTAATACATATGTCAACATCAAATTCAGAATCATACAATATATACATCTATATATATATATATATATATATATATATATATATATATATATATAAACCTAAATGAGCATTATGTGTTATCCGATACAAGTCGTTCATTATACTGCCGTTATATGAATTGCGTTTATTAACACAAGAGGAATTTAATGAAATAAAAAAGGATTCAGCAAATTTTCTAAGGTCACTATTTTTTTCCGATATAAATATATTCGATATATATATATATATATATATATATATATATATATATATATATATGTATATAAAAAGAGAGGTTTTTTTCAGATAGTGAAATATTATGATAAAATTGTTTCTTGGGCATCCATCCAGTAATTAAAAACAGTTTTATTGAAGGAAAATGTTTTTATTCAGAGAACATACGTTTCGGGTCTTGATTTGACCCATCTTCAGTGCTATAATTAAATATTTCAGGGTTACAATCGAAAACAATATAAAAGATACATAATTACAGACAAAAATAAACTTTGAAAATTATTATATAATTATAAATAAATTATTTGTATAGTGAGTTTCTTTACATTTGTTTATTTTATGGTTGTTTTTCATATATACTTTTCATATACATTGGTTTTACTTATTTTTGTCTGTTAATTATGTATTTTTTTTTTTTATATTGTTTTAATTTGTAACCCTGAATTATTTAATTGTAGCACTGAAGATGGGTCAAATCAAGACCCGAAACGTATGTTCTCTAAATAAAAACATTTTTCAATAAAACTGTTTTTTAATTACTGGATGGATGCCCAAGAAACAATCATATATATATATATATATATATATATATATATATATATATATATATATATATGTATATATGTATATATATATATATATATATATATATATGTATATGTATATATATATATATATATATATACAGGGTGCTTCAAATAAATGTATCCACACTCTGTACTTCCATAAAAAATTCATTTACCGTTCTACAAAGTTAAATTTCAGAAAAATATAAAGCTGAAAGTCCAATGTAAATGAAACATAAATAACAAATGTTAATACATTTCAAATTGGTGACCTGCAGCATCAATACAATTCTGAGTACGAGTCACCACTGATTCTGTACATCGTATCAAAACGTCCAATGGAAACTCGATTGGCCCCCTGCGTCCTATCCACTAGCCCGACAAATTTTGATCCAGGTAAGCTCGTAATAATTGTACAAGTAACCCTGTGATAGTGCGGGGCTAAATAATGCTACCGATAAATCCCTGTTCACGTTTCACCATCTTCTGAATCTATTCACAAAATTGCAACCGTGTTATGTACAGAATCAGTGGTGACTCGTACTCAGAATTGTATTGATGCTGCAGGTCACCAATTTGAACAGTATTAATATTTGTTATTTATGTTTCATTTACATTGGACTTTCAGCTTTCTATTTTGTCGAAATTTAACTTTATAGAAGGGTAAATGAATTGTCTATGGAAGTTCAAAGTGTGTATACATTTATTTGAAGCACCCTGTATATATATATATATAAAATAAAAGTCAAATACATATATATATATATATATATATATATATATATATATATATATATATATATATATAGCTTTTATTTTATATCCTTTATTCTTTATATTGAACAAATCGTGGAACTTCAATGTGACATAACCTCAAATATTTTACCTGAATAAATCCCAGCAATCACAAGTACTTCAACACGTGTACACTTTTATTTATATATATTGTATTCATTATTGCCTTTAGTCCACAGCTATTTGTAATGAGCAAATAAATACGAAATAAAATGCCCCAAAAACAATTTCTAAAATATTTTGTTTGACACTTTGTTAGTTCAGCACAGTGTTGCAAGATAGTTGCCACCATAGAGACAAACTGTAGAAAGAGTTTCTAAACACCGGATAATATTGTGCTGAGAAAGCTGTCTGAAGTTTGCTATAACACATTACAGAATTGTCAAATCTTTTGCACTGTGGTTTCAACTTTTTTATGTTGGATTCGCTGTTACGAATGTGCTTATTGTGTAGCTCGTTCATCTCGCATTTTTTATTTTTTATTCGTGTTTTATTTCATTACATGTTTTCGAATTTAGGGTATCACTTAACTTTCTCATTTTAGGGTATATCACTTTAGTTATAAGCTTACTTTTATTCACTTTTTACTGATTTGCACTTAGGTTAGGTTATTCTTTTAATTTCATTCATTGTTTACGGTATATAGCTTTGCTTATTCACTATTTTAAGGTTTCATTATGTTTACATAATCTACGGATATTACGAATAGTAAAACCTGTTTGTATGAAAAACAAACAGTTCAAGGAAATCTAGAATCTTGTGCCCCCTTGACAATTGTCAAAGGGTGTTTTGCAGATACAATGGCTTACAACAACATATTGAGGTTGATCACACCATCCATATCGAGCATGACATTTTCTTCTTTTAATCGTTTGTTCATTTTCGATTATAAACTATGTCAATGCACTTTTCTTTTATTTGGTATTCTTATGTAGATTTTCAATCATGGAAAAATAAAATTGAGCGGAGAGATATTACTCGATATGTAATAGATAAGTCTGGATACAAAATTATAGATGGGAACAAAATTATAAAAAGAAAAAGGCAAAATTTCAAGGGCATCCAAAAAAATCGGAAAGGCATGTTGTGAATTCTAACTGGTAAAAATTTTATATCATAAATATTTAATATCATTTTGAAATACTGGCATATGCATAAACATCAAGTCTCATTATCGGCTTCATTATTTTAATTTTAATTCTTACTCTCACTAATGCTCTTTAGTTATTAAATAGATGCTTCCAAGTTCATTTACAACTTCGTTTTTTGCTAACAGACTCACGCGTTTGTAATATATTTGATTATTGATTCTCATTTAATATTAGCTGATTTTCACATATTTTATTTTTGTGACACAAGCTCTAACTTTTGAATTTGTAATGCTAATATGAATATTAATTAACAAGAACTTGTTTAAGAGATATATAAGTAAAATTATTTTAAAGAAATACTGTAGTCTGTATATAATTACTCGCAAAGCATTAAAACGAATAAGGAAGATTATGAGTATAAACAATCATGAAGCATGGATAGCTAAAATCGCTAAAATAAAAGAGCTTCTAGTAGTACACAGCATATCATAATACACACTTGCATTAACAATAATAGATCAGAATGGTAAAAATAAAAGAGCTTTTAATAATACACCGCACATCATAATACATACATACATTCACAATATTAGATCAGAATGGCAAAAATAAAAGAGCTTCTAATAATTCACAGCACATCATAATACATACATACATGCATTCTGTGTATCTAATGATGTAATAAACTTCTTCTCTCACAATTTATGGTAGTATTTGGTTTCATTTGTTTATATTATCATTTCAATTCTATCTTTCAAATTTCTAATGTGAATAACATTTATTAACAGCTATATTGTGGAGATAAGTTTTAAATTATGATCATACATATTTCTTTTCATATTATGGCAATCGGTTTTGAATTGTCAATATGATTTATTTATTGTTACTTTACGGTAATAGGTTTTAAATTATAAATATGATATTTATTGTTACATTATGGTAATAGGTTTTGAATTGTCAATATGATTTATTTATTGTTACTTTACGGTAATAGGTTTTAAATTGTAAATATGATATTCATTGTTACATTAGGGTAATATGTTTTGAATTGTCGATGTATTTTTTATTTATTATTACATTATGGTAATAGGTTTTTAATTGTAAATATAATTTATTTATTATTAGGTACATTTTATAGTGATAGGTTCTAAATTGTGAATATTTGATTTATTTATTATAACATTAATAATAATAAGTTTTGAATCATAAAGAATTATGTTTGACTGGTATGTGGTTGTGTGTTATACTGGTATGTGGTACAATTTGTTCTTATTTTTTTTCACGCCATGCTTTACCCATTCATATTAACATTGTGTAAATAGATTTTAACTCATTAACTATTTATTGTAAATAACGGTAAATATTTAATTCACATTCAATAAAAAATATTATCACAATTATGCTTTATCTTTTTTTAAAAAATAGCTTTGTTTGAGTAGCAAAATTATGTGATCTAAAAGTTTTCAGTTATTCAATGTTGCATACTACAGTTTAAACTACTGTTAAAAACTGGAACAGTCCTGGATTTGAATAAGGCACTTATTCTGATAATAAAGATTGTGTTCTAAAATTCAATAAATTGTAGTCAACAATATTTGAAGTTTTCAACAATTATATTGCACACTAGTATGGAACAGATATAAGAAACCTTGGTATTGTATCATACACATAGTCTTGATATAATAAATATGAAAGATTTTAAATGTAGCAGTATTTGGCTTACATAATTATACATTTTTGTGATCAAGCAAATTTGTGCATACAAAATAGTTCACGTTTACCAGTGTTCTTCAATTCATATTAAACCACAAAACAAAGATTGAATAACATTGAATAAGTGTTGTGGCGACGGTTGTTCTGATCTTGACATGACCAAAGTTTCGAAAAAATCTACCATAACATAACAAAAATCCAATATTGCAACAAATTTCTGACTAAATGAAAAATTATTACTAAACATCAAAATAAGAAATTGAGGTTAAGTTTCGACAGTTGCGACAAATGTTTTGACATATATGAATGCTCTGCTGTTGGTATGCCTGCTCAGAAGAATTTCTGATTGTTTGAATGTTGGTACCGTGATTTTTTCGTTTCAGCACTTTATTAATCCGGTGTTTAGAGCCGTGTGTTGAAGGCGTCTGAGTTCTTTTTCTTTCGGGACTCCATTGGAAACACATGGCCATAAAAAAGAAAACCTGTTCAAGAAGTGAGTACTTTAGAAATAATGTAGCTAGTTAGTTGTGCAAGAAATATTTCGCGTTGGTCGCTTTTAATGTGACACACGGTTTGTGCAATCTTGATGCAAGATAACTGGAGCCCCCTTGGGAGTCATTAGCGGTGATCAAGTTATAATTGAAAGGTATGGTAATAGATCATATTATTATATTGTGTAGTGTGTAGGGTAATAGATATTCAGTGTACATTTGTATTATATTCTTGCCATTTTGAAAGGTTCCATTGTCGATTTCTCAAAATTTTTGATGATTTTATTACCACGCGGTTTTACAGGCTCGTGCTGATTTTTTATTGTGATTTAGTTGCAATTTAATTTTAATGCATCGATTTCCAATTTAGATCTTTTTTATACTTATAGGTTATACATATACTTATCGGTTACCTATATACTTATAGTTTAAATTCTTACAACATAACTTATAAGTTACAAGTGAAGATGCTGAAAATCAAAATAAATCTAGTGGGGCGCAGAGCATCGTGCCTTAAGACAAATTGCTGGAACTTCCCGTACCAAAAATTATTTTTTTTCAAACATTAACATTTTTGATACATACACACACACACATACATAATTTTTTCCAAAGTATGCCAAAATGTTCAGGAACCTTAGGATAAGAAATGGAATGAAATAAATGAGTAAATTGTAATTATAAATAACTTGATGAATTATGTTGTGGATGATAATTCACTAGGTTATTTTCTCTTCAGGCCTTTTTGTTTTTCGACTAATTGACATATGCATCCAATTTGTATTGAAAAATTAAGCTTCTGATCACTGAGCCATTTTCTCTTCGGCCCTTTAGTTTTTCGACTGACTGGGATTGACATATGCATCAAATTTCTCTTAAAAAATTAAGCTTTTGATCACTGAGCCATTTTCTCTTCGGGCTCTTTAGTTTTTCGACTGACTGGGATTGACATATACATTCAATTCCTCTCGAAGAATCAACCGTCTGCTTTAATGACTTCTATTGGAAATTTTTAGGTCCTTGATGGATTATATAAACCATCGAGTGTTGCAAATCACACCCAGTAGTTTGTTTTGGGCTCCCTAAATTATGAGAATATTGCTCGTGCTGGTGTAGCCCCATAGCTGCATCCCATTGGAATTATCTTCGAGAAGCTTATTTTGTAATGAAAGTTTGCACAATCTTCCTATGAGACAGTTCAGGACCTTCAGTTTTAAATCCATTTATTCCTTTTTCATTATTATGTGCATTTTCCAATTTAGTTCACTATCTATATGCATTATTAGATTTGTCATTCAAGTATAAGGCCTTGTGTGGTTTCTTTAAGATGTTGTGATTGTTAACATCTGGTTCGATGTTTTATTTTGCTAGCCATAATTCTATTTCTCTTAACGAGCAAAAGTTCTTCGAGTAGGAATTACACATATCCTTCCTCGCAGACTTTTTTAACACGTGAGGCCCCAAATAAAACCCCAACAGTAATTCGAAGAAATGTTGCAACTATCAATCTTACTGTCAATTAATTTTTAAAATGTTTTAATGCAGTATAAATTGAGAGATTTTATTTTAGAATTTTTTGACACTTTTTAAATAATTTGACTATTTTCAATTTTTTTAACAATTTGACTATTTTATTTTTTAAACTATTGACTATTTTATTTATTTTGTACAATTTGACTATTTTATTTATTTTAAACAATTTGACTATTTTATTATTTTGAAACAATTTGACTATTTTATTTATTTTAAACAATTTGACTATTTTATTATTTTGAACAATTTGACTATTTTATTTATTTTGAAACAATTTGACTATTTTATTTATTTTAAACAATTTGACTATTTTATTTATTTTAAACCAATTTGAATTTTATTTATTTTAAACTTTGACTATTTTATTTATTTGTAACAATTTGACTATTTTATTT
>NW_020539727.1:22580455-22611452 GCF_003426905.1 Ctenocephalides felis
GAAAATTCACTAATTTAGTAAAGTAATGACTGAAATTATTAATAAGTTTATTAGTTTAAAGGTTAAAGATATTTTTAAAAATATTTGTTCATACAAACCTACTGGCAAGTTGCTGTTATGTGCATCCAACTTTGCAACTATTTCTAGTAGTTTCATGAGACTTGTTTGCATGAGTGCAAAATTTTTGGAAATTAACAAAAATTTACTAATTTAGTTAAGAAATATTTAAATTACTAGTAAAATTGTAGTTTGTAATTATTGTAGTTTAAATTGAAAGTTAAAGTTATTTTTAAAAATATTTTGTGTACATAAAACCTATCGGCAAGTTGCTGTTTTGAGAATCCAAACTTTGCAACTAATTAATAGTAGTTTCATGAGACTTGTTTGCATGAGTGCAAAGTTTTTGAAAATTACCAAAAATTTACTAATTTAGTTAAGAAATATTGAATTACTAGTAAATTTAGTAGTTTGAAAATTAAAGATATTTTTAATAACTATTTTTTTAATTTTTAAAAATATTTTGTTCATAAAAAACCTATCGGCAAGTTGCTGTTTTGTGCATCCAAACTTTGCAACTATTTCTAGTAGTATTATGAGACTTGTTTGCATGAGTGCAAAATTTTTGAAAATTACCAAAAATTTACTAATTTAGGGAAATATTGAAATTACTAATAAATTTAGTAGTTTGAAAGTTAAAGTTATTTTTAAAAATATTTTGTGTATATAAAACCTATCGGCAAGTTGCTGTTTTGAGAATCCAACTTTAGAATCAATTTTGAGTATAAGTGCAGGGTGTTACAAATTATGAAAAATTTACTAATTTAGTAAGTAACGATTGAAGTTATTAATAAGTTTATTAATTTAAAAGTTAAACATATTTTTAAAATATTTTACATTTTCAGTTAGATAGGGTGAAACTAGATAAATTTACAATATTTCCTATATAACACTTTTACACAGTCTGATATAAAAGTTTTGAATAAGCGACTTTGAATTTGATATTTGATTATTTAGCACAATTATTAAAAAATTCGGGACATTTTTTCTGGTTTTTGTCAAATAAATTAAAAATTTCATATGAATTTCAGTTAGATAGGGTGAAACTAGATAAAATTTACAACATTTCCTAGGGAACACTTTTATACTCTGGGAAGCAAATTAAATAAATTTAAGTTTTATTTAAAATATAAAAATTGTGAATTTTAGGTCTAATTACTTAATTTTTCCTCCAAAATATGTATAATTTTGTATTTACTAATTTAGTACATATAATAAAGTGTAACATATTAAATTTTTAGCTATGTAGTATAAATCGCGTGGTCTTAAAAATTTTTGGAAACCAAGTTTGATTAAATTTGATCAATTGTTAGGCTAATGCATACCGACATTCAAGGTCTAATTACTCGTTTAAATATTTATTTTTTGTATTTTATTTATTTAATATATTCTTTGATATGTGACATTTTTTTGATTTTTGTCAAATAACTAGAATAAACTAGAATAAAATTTACAACATTTCCTAGGAAACACTTTTATACACTCCGATATAAAATATTTGATTAAAATGACTTTGAATTCGATTTTTCATTCTTATTTTTTCATTACCGATTGTGTTATCTGATGCTTTCTATATGAGTATGCATATTAATGTTGCATTATTAGTGAAAGAGTTAAAACAGCAAATCGTAAATAACACAGTTCGATGGCAAATTGAAAGTATTATATAAGCGACTTTTTGAATTTCTAAAATATCTCAAAGCGTTCTCGAGATATTGCATTTTTAAACATTTCGAATTCGCAGGATCCATATTGTTTTTTTTACAACTTAAAAAATTCGCAAAGTGTAAAAATGCAATTTTGTAAAAACTATTGCAGATATTTTGGTGATTCAAAAAGTTGTTTTAGGAACATTTTTAATTTGCCATCGAATAGTAACACTCTTGATTTCCAATTTTTACAAGTTAACCGAAAATATATTATTATTTTTAAAACAACTTTGAAATCGAAATTTTGATAAATGCAAGGGAAAATTCGGGACGTTTTTCTACATTTCTTTAAATATCTCAAATTGTATCAGGGACTGTATTTTTTATTAGTACTACAAAAACTAGATAAAATTAACAACATTTTTATATAAACAGTTATATTCAGTCCAATATAAAAGTTTTGAATAAAACGACTTTGAATGCGATATTTCATTCTTAAGCAATCAATATGGAAAATTTAGGACATTTTTTGGTTTTTGTCTAATAACTCAAAAATTTCATATGGAACTACCCCTTTTCAATTAGACAGGGTGAAACTAGATAAAATTTACAACATTTATAATTTTTTAGGTACTTCTGGGTGCTGAAGTTCCTGTTCTGCTTTATAATTCCAACAGTAATTCCTGTGTATTGTTGGGGAGAAGAATGGTACTTTTCGTTTTGTGTTCAGTGCCTGATCAGATATGCCTGCAGCCTGAATTTCACTTGGTCTGTCAACAGTTTTGCACATTTGTATGGACATAGACCATATGACAAGTGAGTAGAAAAAAATATTTTATATATATATATATATATATATATATATATATATATCTACATATATATAAAATAAGTCGGATTTTCCTTCCTGACGATATAACTCCAGAACGCACGAACCGATTTCGACAATTTTGAATTCGTTGGAAAGGTTTCGGGCTCCGTAAGGTTTATAGCTAAGAAAAATTAGTGGTGCATGGCATCGTGCCTTAATGCAAATTGCTGGAACTTCACGCACCGTAATTAAAAATTCGAGTAATGACATTAGTGAGAATTATCAGAATTATGCTTGGTTAAGTCAACGAGCAATTCTTGCCGCAAACAATAATGATGTACACGCACTGAATTTCATCATCCAATCAAAGATTGCTGGCGATTTTGTGACATACCAATGATTCCGACTGATCTTTCGTTTGACTTCAAACGATCGCAATTTCCAGTTCGCCTTAATAACAAGTCGCAAGGCCAATAGCTTTAGTATTTGCGGGATAAATTTCAAATAGATTATTTAGAAAATCATTGTTTTTCACATGGGCAGCTATACGTTGCCTGTTCACGAGTTGAAAAACCATCCGCTTTGTTTGTGTTAACGTCAGACCCAAAAAACAAAAAATGTGGTTCACCAAAGAGCACTTCAATGAAACGGATAATTTGCGGATTCACTTTCATTTACTTAGAGAAGTTCAACTAAAAAACACTTCATTTTTGTAATCGAAATAATTTCATCACTGTTGTGTAAAAAAATCAAATTATTCCTTGTCAAATATAAAACAAACAGAAAATTTCTTCATCTTTCTCACGAAACCATCTGGTGGCGAAACGGAGTTCGTCGGGTTTGCTAGTATATATATACAATTATCAATTGCATCAAACAATTATCATTGTTAATGAAAACAAATTTTATCTCACTAAATCGTGCAATTTCATTCATCACATGTATTTTTAATTTTGCGGCGTCAATCTTTAAATTGAAGGATTTATCTTATAAGTCGTCATATTACTTATCTTATTTGTTAGATAAAAGTTATCCGACAGATTAAGATTTTGGATAAAAAGTCATTTAATTTATCTCGACGGTGTCAAAGGTATAAACTAGATAAATAAAATATATATATATATATATATATATATATATATATATATATATACATATATATATATTTAACACCAAGACATTTTAAACTTACAGTTTTCTCTTACAATCTTTTTATTTTTACATTCGCCAAAAACAAAAACTTTTGATTAATACTACGATAATTCGTAGATTATTTTTTATATTTTTTGTTATTGCCAAATGTTCGCAATCTTACGATTATTATTATCTTAAAATTTTGCAGAAAAATCCGGATTTTTTCAAGATCGTCATTCGCAAAAAAATCAAACACGTGTTTGATGAATAATTTTAAATCTACAAAAATAAATATACATAATAAATACTAAAGTAAAAGTAAGCAAAAATTATTTTGTTCAAATTTTCAAAGATATATAAGATATATCTTATCAAACCTGAAGATTTATTTATGTATAAAGTATATTCTTGTTGAATTAGTGAAAATTGGAAATCGAACTTCGGGTATTACTATTCGATGGCAAATTAAAAATGTTATTAGAACAACTTTTTGAATCACCAAAATATCTGCAATAATTTTTACAAAATTGCATTTTTACACTTTGCAAATTTTATAAGTTGTAAAAAATCAATATGGATCCTGCGAAATCGAAATGTTTAAAAATGCAATATCTCGAGAACGCTTTGAGATATTTTAGAAATTCAAAAAGTCCATTATATAACATTTTTAATTTGCCATCGAACTGTGTTAATCTCGATTTGCTGTTTTAACTCGTTCACTAAAAGTGCAACATTAATTTGCATACTCATATAGAAAGCATCAAATAACACAGTCGGTAATGAAAACATAACTTTAAAAATGTATTAATTAACTATAAAGATACGTATCGACTTGCATTGTCAACTATTTCTCCAAATCCTGAATATTTATTTATGCATAAAGTATATTCTTGTTGAATTAGTGAAAATTGAAAATCGTGAGTATTACTATTCGATGGCAAATTAAAAATGCTTCTAGAACTACTTTTTGAATCACCAAAATATCTGCAATAGTTTTCACAAAATTGTATTTTTACAATTTGCAAATTTTATAAGTTGTAAAAAAACTCTATGGATCCTGCGAAATCGAAATGTTTAAAAATGCAATATCTCGAGAACGCTTTGAGATATTTTGGAAAATCAAAAATTCGCTTATATAACACTTTTAATTTGCCATCGAACTGTGGTACTTACTATTTGTTGTTTTAACTCTTTCACTAAGAACGCAACATTTTTATGCACACCCATATATAAAACATGAATTTTTTTCTTCATTTCACTATTTTTTTTTTATTTTTCAGTCGAATTAATCCAGTGGAGAACAAACTGGTGTCCTTCTTTGCCATGGGCGAAGGTTGGCACAATTATCACCACGTTTTCCCTTGGGATTACAAAGCTGCTGAAATGCCCTACACCATCAACATCACCACTGTCTGGTTAGATGTATTTGCCAAACTTGGTTGGGCCTACGACATGTAAGAAATTAAAAAAATACCTCAAAACACCAGAAGATTTGACCAAAATTTTTGTTTTTTTTTTTAGGAAACAACCCTCTAAAGAATTGGTCAAAAACGTTGCCATCAAACATGGGGATGGTTCACATTCGACTTGGGGACACAAAGAAGTTCCTCCACCTCAGGAACAAAAAATAAGGGAGCTGGTGGACGATGAGAGGCAGCATTAGGTATAAATTAGGATAGAATAGAGTTATTGATATTTACTTATTTAGGGATTTTAGGCGAGTGTCCATTACGCAATAAATCTAGGAAAATCGGGACATTTTTTTTGGTTTTTGTCAAATAACTCAAAAATTTCATATGGAACCACCCCTTTTTAGTTAGACAGGGTAAAACTAGATAGAATTTACAACATTTCCCAGGGAACACTTTTATACACTCCGATATAAGAGTTTTGAATGAAACGACTTTGAATTTTTGGAGCTGGTGGTCGATGAGAAGCAGCACTAGGTATAAATTAGTATAGAAGTAGAGTTAGGGATTTTAGGCAAGTGTCTATTACACGTATTTTGAGAAAATCTTAAAAACTATTGATTGTATCTAATTCATGTCTAAGACTTTTTTATTGGTGACTAAATTTGCAACAAATTTGTCATATATAATATTTGTCTACAGTTGATAGTTTTGTAGAACAATTAATTTGAAATTTACGTTTGAGAAATTGTGCTTTGGAATTTTGGAGCAGTATCAAGATGCAGTAGGCGAGTGTCTATTACACGTTTTTTTGCGAGAAAATCTTGAAAACTAAAGGTTCTATCTAATTGATGTCTTAGACTTTTTTGTTGGTGCTTCAATTTGCAACAAATTTGCCATATAAAATATTTGTCTACAGTTGATAGTTTTGTAGAAACATTCATTTGAAATTTACGTTTGCAAAAATGTGGTTTGGAATTTTGGAGCAATACCGTGATGGGCAAAATTCAGAAACCTGTAGGATTTAGCTAAATATTATACTTGGGATATTTATAGCTGATTAAATTTTACATAAAAATGTCTTGCACCATTTTTGGAAATTTTAAACGGCTGAATTTGGGAATTTAATTTTTTGCTAAAACTTGGCTGAAACTTTAAAGGTACCCACAAACGGCTTTTGTTTATAAAATTACACAAATGATTGAATCTACATCAAACTTGTATTCAGGACACCTTTTCCACATTCAATTCTGCATAAATTTTTCATACAACATATTTTTGTAACTTTAACAATTTTTGCAAAAATTTGTTTCAAATGTTACATACTATTGTATAGAACAATCTGAAAGTCTTGCAAGAGCCAAGGGACAAAATCTTAAAAACTTGTGAATTTTATATTTAATTTATTATTCATTAAGTTTCTCACAAAATTTTCATATTACATAATTATGTAACTTTTATGGTTTTTGCCTAAAATTTTGTCTAAAATATTATGAAAGTTTTCCCTGATTTCTTATCACTTTAATTGCAAGGTAATCAGTTTTTGTTAAAAATCTCGTTAATTATTGAACTTACAACAAAGTTGTATTCTAAACACTTATTCCACATTCAATTCTGCACAAATTTTTCATACAACATATTTTTGTAACTTTAACAATTTTTGCAAAAAATTGTTTCAAAAGTTACAAACTATTGTATAGAACAATCTGAAAATCTTGCAAGAGTCAAGGGTCAAAATCTTGAAAACTAGTAAATTTAGAACAAAGTTTTACTTGAAGCATTTATTATTCATTAAATTTCTCACAAAATTTTCATATTACATAACTATGTAACTTTGATGGTTTTTGCCTAAAATATTATGAAAGTTTTCCCTGATTTCTTATCACTTTAATTGCAAGGTAATCAGTTTTTGTTAAAAATCTCGTTAATTATTGAACTTACAACAAAGTTGTATTCTAAACACCTTTTCCACATTAAATTCTGCACAAATTTTTCATACAACATATCTTTGTAACTTTAACAATTTTTGCTAAAATTTTGTTTCAAAAGTTACAAACTATTGTATAGAACAATCTGAAAGTCTTGCAAGAGTCAAGGGACAAAATCTTAAAAACTTGTGAATTTAGAACAAAGTTTTATTTGAAGCATTTATTATTCATTAAATTTCTCATAAAATTTTCATATTACATATGTAATATATATAATTATATAATTATGTAACTGTGATGGTTTTTGCCTAAAACTTGGCTAAAAAATTATAAACTAAATATAAAAAAATCTTATAACCTCAATCGCAAGGTAATCAGTTTTTGTTCAAAATCTCGTTAATTAGCAAAATTACAAGAAAGTTTTATTTAAAACATTTATTACCTATAAAATTTTTGATGATTTGGTCATATAACATTTTTATGTAACTCTAATAAATTTTGCAAAAAATCTTCTCAAACTTTATGCTCCTAAAAATTACTGCATGAAACTTAAATCGACAAAAACAAATCAAATTTAATAAATAAAATTTTTGAACTATAGATTCATTTTTTCAAAAATTATTCTATATTTTTCTTTTAAATCTTCTGAACTATATTTACTAATTTTTACTATTTTTTTCTATTTCTATTCTATTTTATTCTATTTTTACTATTTTTCATTGGTTGTGGACACTCTACTAAAAATTTTATTATGGCATGTTGTTATTTTTTATAATTATTTTTAATAGTATATACAAAATAAAATGTATTATATTTATTATTATTATATATACATATATATTATGTCAATTGGAATTTTTGACAAATTCTTGCTAAGAATGAAACTATTTTTTTGGTTATATAAATTAATGATTTTATAATATATTATTGTTGTATTTTTAATATTCTGTGGTTTGTAGTCTTATAAGTTATATATTTATATGAATATCTTGTAAATAAATTCTATATCTTATTTTTGTTTATATTTCTTTTCTAGTTGCCTATCTTTGATTTTTTTTCTTTGGGACTATTCTTTATAATTTTGTTTTTTTATTTTTTTTTTAAATGGTGAAAGGTGTTTCTATTTTTGGTAAAACTATTTTTAAAAATTAATTTTGAGTTTTTAGAAAATTTTTAATTATACCTATTTAATATACAAAGCTTCTTAAAATAATATTTGTCTATTTTGAATGCAAGAGCAAGAACAACATATACAATTCTTATTATTTTTTTTATAACTGAGATTTTTATAAAAAAAATTATTGATGTCAATTTAAAGGTAATTTTACCATCAATAAATGCTTCTTCAATAATATTTATCTAATTTTGATATATAAAAAAATTACCTTAATAAAACTAAAAAAGCGTACAAGTTTTTCCATACATTTTTACAACCTTATTTACTCCGTGTTTCATCATCCATAAAATTAAAACAAAAATTGTTATAAAATTTATATATATATATATAAATTTAAAGAAAATTTTATCTTCAATCAACTTTCCTTAAACAATATTTTTCTATCTTAATTTTTTTAAAAGTTATATCACCAAAACTAAAATTGATTTCATACATATATTACAATTGTATGACGCAAACTTTCGATGCAATTAAAATTGTTTATATAATTATAAACAAATATTTCTGAATTGAAAATATAATTTATTATATATATATATATATATATATATATATATATATAAATCCATTACAATTCAGGTTGCATGTTTGTCACAAATAACAATGTATAATTTCATAGAAATCGTATGCAATCATAAATAATTTTGCACATTTTATGAAATACAAATTGACCATTATGATTAAATTTAATAAAAATAAAATGGTTATTGCATATTTTATAAATAATATAAAATAAATTGAATTTTTGCTGCGTAAAAAGGAAATATTGAGAGTCAATGTTAGTTTGTGCTAAAATTATTTTTTACTCGAAAATTGAGTATAATTTTGGAAATTTTTAAATGCCATTTTATGATTTATATGTTAAAAATTATTTGAGTAAAATTTTATTTTTTAAATATAAACAGTACGATCTGTAGAGCTCTTTGAAAATACTTTTGTATACAAAAATTGCTTATGGAGTCATTTCCAGCCAAGTCTCATATTAGTGCGGGAGCACATTTGCATAAAATATTTTTTTACTCCAAAACCGAGGAGAACTTTGGAAATTTTTAAATGCCATTTTATTATTTATATATTAAAGATTATTTGACTAAAATTTTATTTCTTAAGTATAAACGGTGTGGTCTGTAGAGCTCTTTGAAAATACGTTTTTATATTAAAATTCCTTGAGAAGTTATTTCAATACATAAGGCTCATATTAGTGCGGGTGCACTTTTTGATAAAATATTTTTTTACTTCAAAACCGAGTAAAATTTTGGAAAATTTTAAATGCCATTTTATTATTTATATCTCAAAGAATATTTGAGTAAAATTTAATTTCTTAACTATAAACAGTGCGGTCTGAAGAGCTCTTTGAAAATACGTTTTTATATTAAAATTCCTTGAGAAGTTATTTCAATACATAAGGCTCATATTAGTGCGGGTGCACTTTTTGATAAAATATTTTTTTACTTCAAAACCGAGTAAAATTTTGGAAATTTTTAAATGCCATTTTATTATTTATATGTTAAAGATTATTTGAGTAAAATTTTATTTCTTAACTATAAACGGTGCGGTCTGTAGAGCTCTTTGAAAATACGCTTTTATACAAAAATTGCTTTAAGAAGTTCTTCACTGCATAAGTCTCATATTAGTGCGGGAGCTCATTATCAAAAAATAGTTTTTTACTTCAAAACCGAGTAAAATTTTGGAAAATTTTAAATGCCATTTTATTATTTATATCTCAAAGAATATTTGAGTAAAATTTTATTTCTTAACTATAAACAGTGCGGTCTGAAGAGCTCTTTGAAAATACGTTTTTATATTAAAATTACTTGAGAAGTTATTTCAATACATAAGGCTCATATTAGTGCGGGTGCACTTTTTGATAAAATATTTTTTTACTCCAAAACCGAGTAAAATTTTGGAAAATTTTAAATGCCATTTTATTATTTATATCTCAAAGAATATTTGAGTAAAATTTAATTTCTTAACTATAAACAGTGCGGTCTGAAGAGCTCTTTGAAAATACGCTTTTATACAAAAATTGCTTTAAGAAGTTCTTCACTGCATAAGTCTCATATTAGTGCGGGAGCACATTTGCATAAAATATTTTTTTACTCCAAAACCGAGTAAAACTTTGGAAAATTTTAAATGCTATTTTATTATATATATGTTCAAGATTATATGACTAAAATTTTATTTCTTAACTATGAATAGTGCGGTCTGTAGAGCTCTTTGAAATCACTTTTTTATACAAAAATTTCTTGAGGAATTATTTCAATACAAAAGTCTCATATTAGTGCGGGAGCACATTTGCATAAAATATTTTTTTTACTCCAAAACCGATTAAAATTTTAGAAAAATTTAAATGCCATTTTATTATTTATATGTTAAAGAATATTTAAGTAAAATTTCATTTCTTAACTATAAACAGTGCAGTCTGAAGAGCTTTTTGAAAATACTTCTTTATACAAAAATTGCTTAAAGAAGTTATTTCACTGCATGAGTCTCATATTAGTGCGGGTTCACATTTTTATAAAATAATTTTTTACTCCAAAATCGAGCTAAATTTTGGAAAATTTTAAATGTCATTTTATTATTTATATGTTAAAGATTATTTGAGTAAAATTTTATTTCTTAAGTATAAACGGTGCGGTCTTACGAGCTTTTCGAATATGCAAAAATTAATTTTAAAGTCAGGTGTTATTTCAGAGAGCTCTTCAGACCACACCAGTTATATTTGAATTATAAAATTTCATACAAAAATACTTTAATACATATACAATAATAACACATACCAACATTTCCAAAAATTTACTTTATTTATAAGCATTAAATATTTTGCAAAAATTTGCACCCCATATATGTATATATGACTCTCGAAACGCATTTTAATGAGCTCTTCAGGCTATTCAGTAATGTTAAATAAAATTTGCTTAAAATATACTATGACTAATATAAAATTCACTTATAACTCTTTTAAATTTAACATAAATTTCGACTAATTGTTAAATTAATCAACTTTGTCCTTCAGAATAATTCATTATTTCAAATTTGCAATTTCAATGAGCTCCTCAGACAATACTAAATTTATTGGAATACTAAAATTTGGTAAATCTATTCTCTAAAGTATAAATCTAAATATGTTGTTCGAAATTGTTTCTGAAATTTTACATAAAATAAATTAAAATAAACATTTGTGCGTAAGAATAATTTGTACTTTTTTATTTGCATTTTCAATGAGCTCCTCAGACTACAATAGTAATAATTAAAAATATTTTTAAAAATATTTTTAATGAATACTTTGGTGTATTGATAAAAATGCATAGAACAAAAAGTTTAAAAATTTAGCATAAATTCGGAGTAAATTTTAATATAATTTAAAAAATATTTGTTTGTCCGACTTTTTGAAGAGCTTACTTCTGACGTCTATTTTACTCCTCAAAGAATTTTTGTATAAAAACGTATTTTCAAAGAGCTCTACAGACCACACCGTTTATAGTTAAGAAATAAAATTTAATCAGAAAATCTTTAACATATAAGTAATAAAATGGCATTTAAAAATTTCCAAAATTTAGCTCGGTTTGGAGTAAAAAATTATTTTCAAAGAGCTCTTCAGACTACACCGTTTATAGTTAAAAAATGAAATTTTAGTCAAATATTCTTTAACATATACACAAAGAATTGGCATTTAAAAATTCCCAAATTTACCTCGGTTTTGGAGTAAAATTTTTTTTATGAAAATGTGCGCCCCGCACTAATATGAGACTTATGTATTGAAATAACTTCTCAAGGAAATTTTGTATAAAAACGTATTTTCAAAGAGCTCTTCAGACCGCACTGTTTATACTTAAGAAATAAAATTTTACTCAAATAATCTTTAACATATAAGTAATAAAATGGCATTTAAAAATTTCCAAAATTTAACTCGGTTTTGGAGTAAAAAATTATTTTATGAAAATAGCGCCCGCACTAATATCAGACTCATATTGATATAACTCCTCAAGGAATTTTTGTATAAAAACGTTTTTTCAAAGAGCTCTACAGACCAGACGTCTTTTAAATATTTTATTTAAATATTACAAAATTATGTTTGTGATATTTATTTGAGTCGATTTATATCCTGGGGGTCTAAAAGACCTTGACAAGTAATAAATTCGAACAAGTTAATAAAATTGAATGAAAGTGATTCACAATCTTCTGAAACGAAAACACATCTGATGCAACATTATGCAATTATTAGAAAAAAAAAAACAAGTAATGAAATACTATATATATATTGTATAATATATATATATATATACTATACAAGTTGTTGTTATCAAACTATGACATTTACATTTCAAATAATTTCAAAAACTATGACTTGTTTACATTTTGAAATTATTTCTTGATCGATATCGAGCTTTGATTAGGTTTTATGAGTATACCGAGTTGCTGTAGGGTTTATGATATTAGACAATATTTTAGATAATTTAATTTTAAACAAATTTGCCAATATTTTATATATTTCAGACAAACGGTTGAAAGTTACACATATATATAAAAAACAATATAATGATTAATTAAATATCGATTCATTTCTCATAACTTTCGACCTTTGATTTATGCAAAGGTTGCATTTATTTGCAAAATCATTCAACGATATCATAAATAATTAATATACATAATATATGACTAGATGGAATTATTAATTTTCAAGTGGAATAAATTAATATGAATATTTTTTTACAAATATAATTTAACTAATTTTAGTAAATCACATTGAAATATAAAAATCAAAATTTCAACTCTGTAATACAAACGGTGCGATTTAGAGAATTATTGAAATTGATAAGGGTATATGCAAATTTTGTAAGTGTACTCTGGTTAGTGCATGTGTACTGGCAAATTGCAAATATCTCATTTTACAAAAAAAAATTTGCAAAATTTATATTTTTATATCATTTCAGACATATTTAATTATGTTTCACCAAAATTTCAATATTGTACTACAAACAGTGCGCTCTAGAAAAAAATTTTTATTTAAATCGATCTCCCATTTTCAACCTCTGTTTCCAAATTTTGCAAATTCAGGCAAACTTTTCTTCTAAACAATAAATTCCCAGAGACTTAGATATTAATATCTGACAAATTTGACCCCAAAAAGGCACGCTTATGACCTCAAATTTACGATAAATAAATAAATTTTATCAGAAACAGAATAAAATCGAACAAATTTGCTGATTTCTGTCTGAAACAAGTTCAAAGTCGAAGAAAATATGAAACATTGGATCAAAGTACAAAATTATGAAACTGAGCTAAAAATATAATATATACATATGAAGTGTTTTAGCAAAAATTATTGATAATTTTATATAGTTTAATTTGTTCTTTGGAAAGTTTTTTTGAAAAATGAATATTTTTCTAGTTTTTTTTTTGTTTTAAACGTGAAACTTTGTGGCGCGGCCGAGAGGCAATATTTCGTTAGTATCATATTGCAATTTTGCTACAGCCTGAATTATAAAATATACAATAAATTGTTTTAGCAAAATCGTAGAGACTTTTATGGACTATATTTTATCTTGAGAAGTTTTTACGTAAAATGATTATTTTTCAAGTTTTTTTATTCAAAATGAAATTTGGCCTGAACGCGTTCACCATTGCATCTATTTTCCAAAAAAAATATGTTTTGTATCAAAATATAATAAAACTAAAATAAAAATGGTTTTACTAATATATAACAATTTTATTAGTTTAATATATATACATATATCAATCTATTACCATTTGTTTGTGAGTAAACGAATATGAAAGTTTTATTGCATATTCACATCAAAAACAGTGAAATATTTCAAAAGTAGTTTATTACTAAATTGTCTATAATGAAATTGTCGATAATTATTATTAATTTGCAATCGATGAAATCGAAACGATTGAAATATTTTCGATGACGACACAACACTAATATTGGATTGAAAAATCAGTGACACAATAAATTTGTAAATTTCAGTTTGCAAGTTTGATTAAAATAACACCGTTTGCTTCACGATTTTGAAATTTTGCTAAACAATACTTGATATATCTAGAATTTTACAAAAATATAAAATTACACAAATTTTGTTTGTAAAATGAGATATTTACAATTTTATTAACATAGTACATGCACCAAGCGAAACAAAAATCATAGTACAAAGGTGCATATACTTTGTTCATATTATCGTAAATATCTCACAAACCAATTTAAAACTAGCAAATTTTATTGTGTAAGATTTAAATATATATCAAAGTATTTCTAAAAAACTTTCAACATTCTAGTACAAACGTTAGTATTTTAAAAAATTATACAATCTTGTCGTTATAAAATTTTGAATTAGTCGTTTTTCTACCAAAGTTCTTTATCCCTGTGTCTGAATCTCGCAAGATATGATTATTATTATCATCCTCTCATAATTATTATTAAATATTGCTCATTTCAAATAAGATTAGATTAAAAACATTTATAATAGGTGTATTTTCACGATTCTTGGTCGTGTGCAATAATTTCAAAGTCCAAAAGCTGGTGTCAAAGATCACCAGGTCTCGTCTCTATCATAAAATATATCATAAATAAATATTTGTTTGAAATTTATTGAAGTGTTAATTTTTTTGCGATCGGGGATTAAAAATTTCCGATCCGAGATAAAAATTAATGATGGTAAAAGATTTTATTGCTTAAATTTTGGTATGATGGTGTAAAGTTCAATATTTTAAGTTCTACTACAAACCTAAATACAATATTTACTTAGATAGTGTCTTAGCATAAATTTTAGATAATTTCATAAGCAATATCTTATTCTTAGCAACTTGATCATAAAATAGTATTTTCCAAGATTTTGATAAACCCCGATCTGGGCAACTTCAAGCCAATTTCAAACCTCGCTACAACCTTAATTATAACAACTAGAATAAAAGTATATAGCAAAAAATTTACACAGTTCTATAACCAACATCTGCCCTTTGCAACTTTATCATTTTTTATTATTTCAAGATTTTCAACAAAAACTGAAACTTTGCACCCACAAGTCAATTACTCCGGCCGTGATCTTGACATTGAATACTCGAACAAAGTGCTTTTGTATGTGTTTTACAATGTCATATGATTCTCTTAACATTGTGCATTTATTTTTCGATGTAAAGACGTAAATTATGTTATATAAATCCATATAAAACCGCCGACAACGATTTTAATACTATTCAAGAGCAATTCGACCAATTTATATGAAAACAATGTGGGAGAATTAATAGAGACGATAGCGTGATTTATATGAGATCATTTCTTGGAAAGATTTATTTTTAAATTGCATCGTTGGTGGTAGGAAATTTAAATTTTTGGTGATTTATACTTTAATATGTCTACTTGATGCCACTGATAAAATTTGGAAAATACTTTTTGTAGGAAAAGGTATTTGTATTGGTATCAAAAAGTGCATAGATCAATCAGGAGAAGTAAGGACTTAAGAATTATTTTTTCTGTGCCGCACCGTTTGTACTTATAATAAAATTAAAATTATACTTGAATATATCTAGAAATTTATAAAAATATAAATTTTGCGGAATTTTGATAGTTAAATGAGATATTCATAATTTATAAACAAAGAACATATGCACCAAGTAGAGTACAGTAACATAATTGGTCTAATAAAATTCAGTAATTTCAATAATTTTTATAACCCGCACCGTTTGTATTGCAATCATGAAATTTTGATATTTTATACTTAAATATATCATTTTAATTCTACTTACTGAAAATAGTTAATTATCTCTAATTTGTTGGTAGAAATAAGAAATAATAATTTTACAGGCAAAGCACCAAAAATAAATAAAAAATAATATAATATTTATATAAAACTTATTATTAATTCGTATAATTTATATATTAATATATATATATATATATATTATATATATATACTTTATATGCATTTTTAAAACATAAAAATGCAAAATAGTGCATTAATTATTATTGAATAATTGAATTTTACGATTGCATTTCAAATTGCGCATTATTATTCAATAACTTTCTCATAATGTTTTGTTTATATTATTCTAGACAAATAAATTAAAATATAATTAACGTATAAATTAATGTATAGTACAGTGAAAATAGATTTAATAAAATTATTTTAATACTAAAAAGTTAGATTTTGCGCTATATTAGACCTGTCTAACACCTTTTTGCACACAAAAATCTTAGTGATTTTATTTTGAAAAAATTATTCTGAAAACGACAATCGTTTTTAGTCCAAAAATATTTTTCCAAATTTTTTGGACCCGAGTACGTCCCATAATAAAATTCTCAAAAATGAAATGCTCATAGACCCAAAAGGCTTAAACTGAAAAAGTTAAATTTGCGCACCAACTTTAGAGCTGTCTGTCACCTTTGCACACAAAACCCTTAGTGATTTTATTTTTCCTACAAATATGCATCTTTTTATTGCAAAAATCTTTTTTCCAAAATTTTTTCGACACAAGTACGTCTTGTAATAAAATTCCCAAACAACAAACGCTCACAGATCCAAAAGGCTTAAACTAGAAAGTTAGATTTTGCGCATCAATTTAGGGCTCTCCAGACACTTCATTTATTCAAAACCTTCAACGTCCTTATTTTCCTACAAAAATACATCTTTTCTTAGTCCAAAAATATTTTTTCCATATTTTTCGACCCAAGTACGTCCCATAAAAAATTCCCAAAAAACAAAGGGTCATAGACCCAAAAGGCATAAACTAGAAAGTTAGATTTTACGCACCAACTTTGGGGCTCTCCAGACACTTTATTTAATCAAAACCTTTACTGTCCTCATTTTTCCCACAAAAATACATCTTTTCTTAGTCGAAAAATATTTTTTCCAAATTTTTTCAACCCAAGTACGTCCCTGTAATTAATTCCCAAAAAAAATACAATCCGCGCCGTGGACCAATGGCAATCCGTCTTCTACATCGCGCCACAATAACACGTGGTCTTCTCACATCGACCGGTGATGACCTAACAAATGCGTCGAAAAATTCAGAATTTTTTTCCAAAATTTTGCGAAAAAAGTAGGAGAAATTGATGGTAAGATGGTAAATTTTTAAATAGTCTAATTCTTCACACTTTAGAGAATAGGTGGTAAAAATTTTGTAAAGTTTCGTGCCTATTTTGATAGTGAAATTATTGGACTTGTAAAGGATAAACAAGAATGATGAAATATTTGTTAATATGAACAATGTTGTTTTCAAATGCTATTTTGATGTATACCGAGTTGCTGTAGGGTTTTATGATATTAGACAATTTTGTAGACTATTGAATTTTGTACAAATTTGCCGAATGTTTTATTTAAATAAATTAATTTTTATAAAAGTTATTAGAGATTTAAAAAAGGAATGTTTGTTTTTAGCGCACTGATTATAAAATCAATTGTAGCGTATTCAATGGACTTCTTAAAGTCCTGAGTTATTGTAGAACTTTATGATATTAGATAGTAAGATAGATTATTCAATTTTGTACAAATTTTTCTCATAAATGATCACAATTGGACGTTTGGTTTAAAAGTTACAATAAACTAGTGGGGTGGGTGGCATCGTGCCTTAAGGCAAATTGCTGGAACTTCCCGTACCGTAACGAAATGTTTGAGGAATTTGCATGTTTTCAATAGATTATTATAAATATTTGTAACATTGTCTAATATTTATAAGAATTATATAAACTGAATTGCAGAGTTGAATTTATTTGTTTAAAGTATATTAAAACTATAGTCAGAAATAAAAATAAAATCTGAATTATTTTCGATATACAAAAATTAAAAAAAAAAAAAAAAAAAAAAAAGGTACAAATTTTTTTTTTCCAAAATCAATTATTTTGTTAAGACAAGCAGAAAGTTCTTTGAATCAATTGAATCGGACGCTTAGTTCTCTCAAAAACTGCCATTTTTTGTACATTTAGCTCTGTATCTCCGAAATGGCTGGGCCTGCCTTTGCGAAAAACTGATAACCCTTTTCCCAATCATTACTAATTGAATGTTTTTTAAATCATTCAAATCGGATGCTCCGTTCTCTCAAAAACTCGATTTATTTTTCTGCACTCTTTGCTCCTTATCTCCGTAACTGCTGGACCTGCCTTTGCCAAAAACTAATCAGCTCTTCTCCTTATTAATAGGAATCGAATGTTTTTAAACCATTCAAATCGGTTGATCCGTACGGCCCGAAAACGTGGGCGAAAAATTTGTATCCATACATACATACACACACACACACACACACACACACACACACACATCCATTTTTCTGAAGTATGCCAAAATGTTCAGAAACCTTCAAAACGTCGAGAAATGTAAAATTTTCAATTCCGATTTCGGCCCATTACAATAACTTACCCTACGGGAAGTTAATAATAGATTTGCCCAAATAAAGGGTCTAAAGTACCTTGAAGTCGAGCAGCATTTTTTATGTTTTTTGGGTCCATGGTCTTTTGATTCTTGAGAATTTTATTATGGGACGTACTTGGGTCAAAAAAATATGTAAAAAATATTTTTGGATAAGAAAATCATGTATGTCTGTAGCAAAATTATGGGCACTTAAAGTTTTGCCCAAAAAATGGGTCTAGAGAGCCTCAAAGTTGATGCGCCAAAAGAGACAGTATTTTTGTATTTTGTGTTTTGAGAATTTTATTATGTGAGGTACTTAGGACAACAAAATTCAGAAAAAATATTTTTAGGTAGAGAATATATGTATATTTTGAGAAAAAATTAGAATACCGAAGACTAAGCTCAAATAAAGGGTCTAAAGGACCTTAAAGTTTTTTGGCATCCATGGTCTTTTGATACTCCAGAATTTCATTATGGGACGTGCATGGATCAAAAAAATTTTGGAAAAAATATTTTTGGCTAAAAAACAGATGTATATTTTGAGAAAAAATTAGAATACTGAAGACTTTGCTCAAATGAAGGGTTTAAAGGACCTTAAAGTCGAGCAGCATTTTTTAAGTTTTTTAGGTCCATGGTCTTTTGACTTTTGAGAATTTGATTATGGGACGTATTTGGGTCAACAAAATTTAAAAAAAAATATGTTTGAGCAGAGAATATATGTATATTTTGAGAAAAAATTAGAATTCTAAAGACTTTGCTCAAATAAAGGATCTAAAGCACTTTGAAGTCGATGGGGCAATGATTTTTTTTATTCTTGAGAACTTTATTATGGGACATGCATGGGTCAAAAAAATATGTAAAAAATATTTTTGGATAAAGAT
Organism: Ctenocephalides felis; assembly: GCF_003426905.1. Lineage (NCBI taxonomy): Eukaryota > Metazoa > Arthropoda > Insecta > Siphonaptera > Pulicidae > Ctenocephalides > Ctenocephalides felis. The sequence goes on from NW_020539727.1 coordinate 22,599,845, forward strand.
TAGATGTATATTTTGAGAAAATATTAGAATACTGAAGACTTTGCTCAAATAGAGTGTCTAAAGGACCTTAAAGTCGAGCAGCATTTTTTATGTTTTTTGGGTCCATAGTCTTTTGATACTCGAAAATTTTATTACGGGACATGCATGGGCCAAAAAAATATGTAAAAAAATATTTTTGGATAAGAAAAAGATGTATATTTGCAGGAAAAATAAGGACACTAAAGGTTCTTTGTTTTAAAACCTTTTAGATAGCCTTAAAGTTGGAGCACAAAACCGATTTGTATTAATTAGCATCAAGAGCATTTGTTCATTGACAATTTTATTATGAGACGTACTTGGGTTGACAAAATATGACAAAAATATTTTTGGATTAGGAAAAGATGTGTTTTTACAAGAAAAATAAGGACACTGAGGGTTCTAAACAAAAAGGCGTTTTAGAAGCTTCTAAAGTGGAAATGCAAAATTTAACATTTTATCTAAATTTTTTGGTTGCATTAGGATTTTACTTAACTTTTTTAATTATAGCAAGTTACTGGAAGTTTTTGTAACATTAGAAAGACATATAGAGAATTTAGTTTTGTACATATTTTACTAACACATTATTTAAATTTAACAGTTAGTTTAAAAGTTACAAGAGATATAATAAACACATGCACTGTGAGTCGACCTCAAAAAAATGCTCTGTTTTCAAAAGCGATTTTAAAGTATACCGAGTTGCTGTAAGTCCTTATAACCTTAGAAAGAATTATAAACAATTTAATTTTGAACAAATTTCATTAATACATCATACAAATCAGACATTTGGTTTGAGAATTACATGAGATAACAGTTAAACGCACTATAAGACAAACACAAAAAATGATCCGTTTTCAAAAACAATTTTAGAGTATACCGAGTTGCTGTAGGGTCTTATAGTATGAGAAAGAATTCTAGACAACTTAATTTTGAACAAACTTTCTTAATAAGTTATTAAAATCGGACGTTTGGTTTAAAAGTTACAAGAGATACAAAAAACAAAGGCACTATAAGTCAGCCTCAAAGAAATGCTCGGTTTTCAAAAGCGATTTTAAAGTATACCGAGTTGCTGTAGGTCCTTATATCCTTAGAAAGAATTATAAACAATTCCATTTTGAACAAATTTTCTTAATAAATCATTAAAATCGGACGTTTAGTTTAAAAGTTACAAGAGATACAATAAACAAATATCTCGTGTAACCATGCAAAATAATAACAGACTAAACTTTGAACCATAACACGATATCTTAATAATTAATAAATAATTTTATCATACTCACCTCTCTTTCGCACTCACCCAAAATCCCTATCTCCCATCCCTTTCTCATCCTTGCACCTAAGTAACTGTGCAAAATTCATATCTCCGTCTCGTTTCCTCTCACCCAAAACTGTATCTTCTATCCCCTTCTTTTCCGAACGGTTAAGTAACTGTGCAGTGGCGCGACCGGGTTCAGTTCTAATTCAGTGTCAGAAGAGAAAGGTCCTCGTCGTTCTGTGGCATTTTTAGAGAAATTTAGTGAAACAAATGTAATATTAAAAGAAAAGTGTTTAGTAAATTGTTTATTAAAGTGTGGAGTGAAGATTTAAAGTGTTTGTTGAACCAGAATTGTAAAGGTTAGTATTTTAATTGTGTTTTTATTCGGGAGAAATTGAAGCTGTGTACGTGTTGCTAAGCCGGCCGGCATTTTGATTAGTAGAGAGAAAATAATAAAAAGAATAATATATATATATATATATATATATATAAATGTGTATATATATGTATATATATATATTTATTTATTTATTACTTTTATTATTAATTATGTCAAAAATTAATTTGACAGTTTTCTCTCTGACATGTGTCAAACTTCACTCCTGTCAGTTTGACGTTTGCCTAAATTATTAAAAAAAATAATTAAAATATTTATATAAATATATATAAATATGTATATATATATATATGTATATATGTATATATATTTATTTATTTATTTATTACTTTTATTATTATGTCAAAAAATAATTTGACAGTTCTCTTTCTGACATGTGTCAAACTTCACTCCTATCAACCCTCCTGTCAGTTTGAATTATTAAATATATATATATATATATATATATATATATATTTATATAAATATATATAAATATATATAAATATATATTTATATGTATATATATTTATTTATTTATTACTTTTATTACAAAAATTAAATTATCTATTATATTGTCGATATAATGTAAAATCTTGATTAAAATAAAAATTTAATAGCCAGTATGAAAAAATATGTATCATACGGAACCTTATTGTTTTATGTCAATCAATTTTAGATTTGAATATATTCTATCGAGACCTTTTAAATGGTACCCCATACGACATATTTGACGCAAAACGTTTTGACATCTCATTACATCCATCAGACTGTAAATTTGTTCAAACAATGTCTTGTAACTTTCAAACGATAAGTCTGATTTGAATGCAATATTCGACAAATTTGTTCAAAATTAAATTATCTACATTATTGTGTAAGATAGTCAAACTCTAAAGCAACTCGGTATACTGTAAAATCTTAATTAAAATAAAAATTTAATAGTCAGTATGAAAAAATATGTATTATACGGAACCCTATTGTTTTATCATGTCAGTCAATTTTAGATTTGAATATATTCTATCGAGACCTTTTAAATGATACCCCATACGACATATTTGACGCGAAACGTTTTGACCCTTAATTTGATCCATCGTACTGGTGCATTTATTTATTAAAAGTCTTGTAACTTCTAAACGGTGCGTCTGATTTGAATGCAATATTCGACAAATTTGTTCAAAATTATATTATCTATAATATTGTATAACATCATAATGCTCTACACCAACTCAATATACTTCAAAATTGCATACAATGATAAGCGGTTTTTTGTAATTTTTTCCACTTATTTCTACAATCTAACTATATTTATATTAATGAAAAAATCCTAGAAAAATCCCTTAACAAACTTCAGGAAGATTTATGAGAATCCGAATAATCGTTTAGAAGGATTAACCTTTCATATCCCGTTACAGAAGAATTTTATATATAAGATATATAATTATTTCTCGAAGCTTTATTAATTTATTAACATTAGAGACTTGTCAAGAAATTGGATTTGTAAATGATATATTAATCCTTTAGTTTTCCAATCTTATCTAAAATTTAATCCAATAAATTAAATTTTTACCAAAAGTTCATCCCAAATTATCATAATTTTTTCTAAGTAATACAAATACAATATGTGCACATAATTATTCAAAAAAGTGTGCAAAATTCATAAATTTTCATTCTGAAATGACAAAATTTAAATTTTATAAATTTGTTTTAATTTTATCCAAAAAACTTTATTTTATTAAATGTAATCATTGCTCCTTCAATTTATCCTGAAGGGTATTTTGATTTGTTTTGATCATTTCAAATATAAATATAGTTTGTTGAGTAATAATAAATACTTTTTACAAATTTATTACAAAAGTTTCAAAAATTTCTCAAAATGTTTATACAGCAAAAATTGAAGTACTTACTAAAAGTTTATCCAAAAAGGATATGTGTATTTGCACCAATTTTTAAAACATATTTCTGTTTATTAATGTTGCATTTTTGCATATTTTTTTTCTTGAATTATACACTGGTTTTCGAGTTTTATAATTTTACCAAATATTTTTCCAAGTTTTTATCATAAAAATTGTCAAAGAAGCACACGTGGATTTGTCTTAATTTTTAAAATTACTGCAATTAAAATTTTTGCATAAAATTATTCTTAAAGAACTTATTATTGATATGTAAATTGTATGACTTAGCTAAAAAAAATACCTAAAACGTATATTTATCAAATTTGATATCTTTTAACCAAAATTTCTAATAAAAGAATTTTTGCATTGCTCTTAAATTTTAAAATTATTATTTATTCAATATAATATATTATTTGAGAATAGAAAGTGATAATAATATGATTTTGCTAAAAATTTAGCTTGCATTATACCTAATTCTTAAAATTGAAGTGTTTATGGAAAAAAATTTAAACAGCAAGTGGATTTGTCTTAAATTTTTAACAAATTTGCAAATTGTTTAGAATTGTTTAATAATTTGGTAAATTTTTATAGAACTTGTTTCGCAAAATGCATAGAAAACCAACTTGAATAACTGAAATTTTACCTTCTTTTTTAAAACAGAATTTATTCTAAAAGAATATAGTTTGTTGAGTAATGTTGAATACTTTTCACAAATTTATTACTAAATTGTATGTTGACTTTAAAATTTGAAAAATTTCTCATACAGCAAAAATTGAAGTACTTACTGAAAAGTTTATACAAAAACGATATGTGTATTTGTACCAATTTTTAAAACATAACATTTTTAATTTTACCAAATATTTGACCAAAATTCAAGTTTTATTTTATTACAATCAAAAAAATTGTAATAAAAGCGTGGATTTGTCTTAATTTTTAAAATTACTGCTATTAAAATTTTTGCATTAAATTATTCTTAAAGGACTCATTATAGATTTAATGGTTTTATTAATTTAATAATTTAATTAAATTTTATGGCTTTACTAAAACATATTTAAAACGATGTAGATTTTAACAAATTTGATGTTTTTAACAAAAGTATTACAATTTTTTTATATTTTTAGTCAAAATTATATTGATTTTATAAAATTCAAACTTGTTCAAACAAATTTTTCTTCTAAACTTATCTAGATTTTTTTTTTAATTTTACATATATAATATAAAATGTCATTTTACTAAAATTTAAGTTTTAACCAATTGTTTCTCCTAAATCGGTCTAAAATATGTCTTATTTTTTTAAATTACTGTTTGCTCATTAAAGTCCTTAAACAAATTTATTTATAAATAACATATTTACATATAAATTATGTCATTTTAGTAAAAATTTAACTCATAACGACATAAATTATAACTAATTCTTATAATTTGAAGTTTTTACCAAAAATTTATTCTAAACTACATGTAAAATTGCCTCAATTTTTTAAACAAAGATTGTTTATAATTTTTGCAAAATTTTACATAAATTTTAACATGAAATTGTCTCAATTTTTTAAACAAAGATTGTTTATAATTTTTGCAAATTCTTACATAAATTTTCTCACAAAGCACATACATATAGGAATTTTATAATTTACATATCTAAAATTAACCTAGAACAACAAAAATATTATTTTATTTTTGATACCAAAAGTTTGTTCTGAAAGAATATATGAAACTTGGTATAATTTTTAGAATTGTTTGTATATATATATATATATATATATAAATATATATATACATATATATATATATATATATATATATATATTCTTCAGAATCTGTGCCAAAAATTTGTAAATTTTTGGCACTAGTACTAGCATAGTAACATGTGCTTCAGAACAATATATTAGACAAAACACAAGTATTACATAAACATTTATGCAAATTTTCGTAAAAATGTGATAAGACAACAAATTTTACATTCAGAAACTGGTTTTGTACTTCAAAATGCTTTGACATAGGTCAATTTTGTGCAAAAAACGTATGATGGGTCCAAAGGTGATCCTAAAATAAAATTAATTTATTAAAATGATGACTGATTTTCCATAAAATATTTTTACAATTTTGGATTAAAAATTCAAAAAATGACCCAGGCTAAGCACAGTCTAAGCGCCACTCTGGTACAAATGTTTACGCAAGTGCGTTTAGACTGTTTATGTAAGGAGCACTTTTTCAATTTTGTTAGAAAACTATTGAAAAATGTGTAAATGCCGCCAAGCTAAGCACAGTATAAGTGAAAATGTCGCACAAAATTATTTGCAAATGCGTTGTGACTGTGACTGTACGGGAGCACTTTTTCAATTTTGTGTAAATTTAGGCAAATATTTTTTGGAATTGAATTCGACGATTGTTAATGTTCTGGAGATAAATTGATTTATTTATGATTTACATTTGATTTGCTCAGATATAACAAGATGGCAAAAATAATGAAAGTTACAGTATTTGTAATAATATGTTTGAAAACGTTTAGAATTTTTCGAATATTTCATTACGGTACGGGAAGTTCCAGCAATTTGCCTTAAGGCACGATGCCATATACCACTAGTTTTGCAATACAATTGTCAGACCTCAATAATTTTCTCAATGTGACCCTAATTTTGCAAAAAAAGTGTCCGTTATTTTAGCATCTGTCGCTCTAGGTAATTTTCCCAAACAAACATATGGGTAGCAGCTGTTTTAAAAATCGCAAAAAAATCGACAATGGTTTAAGTTTTATAAATAGATTTCCGTATCGTTTTGTATTTCAAATAAAACATTTTTTTGCAATTTGATAAATCCGTTATTTGTGTCTTTGCAAAAGTGACACCAGAATAGTTGTAGAGTTTGTTCACCTTTTGTAGTAGAAATCGGATAAAAATTATAGATTGTTTGAATGTTTGAATTGTTTAATAATGGGAGAATAAAAATATGTTTTATATTTAAAAACACTAATGTAATTAAAGTCATACTTCAAATATGACTGATCGGTTTGTCATTGTAATTAGCATTTAGGACTTGAACCTTTATTAGAGAAATGAAATATTTGTTGATTAATAAATTCTATAATATTCGTTCACACTGTGGATTATGTTAAACAACGCCTAAACTAAATATTGTTTTCGCAACTTCACTCATCATTTAATAATTGTATTTGAAGAACTTCATGTAATTAAAATTAACATACATGCATTGACTGCTTGTATTTTTTACTTTTTCGCTGGCGATATAATCTCATTCTTTGAACAATGTAATATCTGTCTTGCCTAAAAAATATTTTCCATTTTAATAACTTCAAAGATTTATAGAAACTACGAATAATATAGAAATAATTTCTAATCAATAAACTTACGTTTAATACACGGCACAGAAGTTTAATTTGTTTTATTATTTTTAAGAAACAGGGTAAAATATTCTTCTGATTCAGGCATTTTTTCGTTAAATTAAGATTTGTACTACGATGTAACTTTAAAATGTTCATTTATCTATGCGGATTTCCTTGTTGATATCGGTACGCATGCAACGTTGATGCCGTTACGCATACAACGACAGATCTCTATTCACATACACGACGACTAATCACGATCGACCCGTATAGAAATGATATCGTCGAGAGGGAATGACGAATCTTTGGCACTCGACTCTGATCTTATCTGCCGTAACGCACTTCCGTTGCATTTGTACGGATTTACATCCTAGTCGCGCCTCAAGAAGTTTTACTTCAATAATGAAAATTTATTAGGATTTTTTTTGAATATTTTAGGCATAAATATATTCAATATATGGTTCATTAAAGGATAATAAAAATTACTAAATATTTTTAAATGTTCAGAAATAATTTAAACAATTTTTTACCATTTGAAGTACCAAAAATTAGCAAATACTTTAATCACATATTGATATTTATTATTATCAACTTATTTATTTATTTTACAAGCCGTCGGTATAATAATATTATAATAAGGCTCAAGTGAATATTTTGCAGATTTAATATAATTTAATTAACTATTAACTATTTTATTACTTATTTATTATTTAAACTTATTTATATTTAGTTAATTTTAATTATTTTTAAATATAACTAGTTTGTTTGTTGCAAGTATTTTTTAAAAATTTAATAAGAATTTTAATAAGCTTTACAATACTTTTACAATATAATAATTTTATTTAACAAATTTTAAGTTTATATTAGATTCAAACGTTTAAAAGTTTGACCAGTAACTACTTTAAACCACAAATAATAATTAACTAAAAATTTGATCGCCGAGGGTTTTTCTAAGACAGAGGCTAGATTTGCATTTTAACCTAGAACGGCGGGTCGTTTTAGGTTGGCGTGCAAAGTTAGGAAAAACTTAATCGGTTAGGAAAAAAATAATTTTATTTAAATATATATATATATATATATATATATATTAGGGTGGTCCTTAAAATGGTCATTCTCGAATTTCCTTGCTCCCAGGGACTCAAATGGTTCCAAATAGATAAAAAACAATTCTCTGAAAGTTTTAGCTCTTAATATTATCGTTTAGATAAAGCGCAATTCAATCAAAGTTTTGTATGGAAATAGCATGAAAAAAATTTTGAAAATTTAAAAAAAATGTTTTAGGTATAACTTAGCGACAAATGAATGAGTTTTATTCATTCATTTGTTCGCTAAATTACATCCAAAATTTTTTTTAAAATTTTTGAAAATTTTTCCATGCTATTTCCATACAAAACTTTGATTGAATTGCGCTCTATCTAAACGTTAATATTAAGAGCTAAAACTTTCAGAGAATTGTTTTTTATCTATTTGGAACCATTTGAGCCCCTGGGAGCAAGGAAATTCGAAAATGACCATTTTAAGGACCACCCTAATATATATATATATATATATATATATATATATATATATATTCGGAGCGATAAACTCACAGATTTTCGAAATTCGACCTTCACCTTAACTCTCTGTTTGTCAAGAGTTTTGTATTTTTTTCCTCTTAATGAGAAAGAGAAACATGTGAAATTAAATTATGCAATTTGTATTGTAACATATGACTTGAGGATATAAATTTCATAACACATAGTAAACCTGGATCAATGAATATAATTAATAGAAAAGAAACTTAATAGAAAAGTTCTCTAATGAAGGTTCATTTCTAAGTGCTAATTACAATGACAAACCCATCATGTCATATTTGAAGTACGACTTTAATTACATTATTGTTCACAAATATTATACATATTTTTAATGCTGTTATAAATATCATTTATCTATTACCGTTGTTTAAATATTTAATCATTTGTTTATCTATTTTCAATCTGAATTAGAAAAATTTAGCAATCTCTCTTTGCAAAAAAAATTATAATCTTTGACATGTCATAATCTCTTTAACGAGTTTAATAAGTTTATCGGCTGAAAAATACGTATTTCTGATAAAATATCTATACAAATACATATCGAATATACATTTATAAATATGTATACATATGTATATATATGTATATAAATTTATATGTGTATTTTCTTGAACAAAAATACATTTAATCGAGCTGACAACAAGCGCGTGTCGACCACGCTTATTTTCTGATAAGAATTACATCAGAAAATTATATCTCATAAACAAAACTGATATGAAATTGATGATTAAAATCGATTTTGTAAATAATTTATAGTGGTGTGAAATGTAATATATATTTACGTATTTTTGGTACGAATTTTTGTATATATTAAATCTAAATTTGGTAAGTTAATTTGGAAAAAAATCACTGGGAAACGTGTAAAAACCAATATTTTGCAAAATGTTTTAAATAATTTTTTTAAACAAAATTTTGATATTAAAAAGTACAACTAGTGGTGGAAAATATAATTCAGGTTTAATATATAAAATTTTGCAAATATTAAAAATACATTCAACACAAAATTTGGCTGTTTCAAGTATTTTACAAAATCTATGCACGAATCGATTTTAGACAATTTTTATTTGTAAATAAATTTAAGGTACACCGAGTTGATGTAGAGCTTTATAGTGTTAAAAAATATTATAAATGATTCAATTTTAGACAAATTGTCTGAATATTTCATTTGTATCAAACAAATAGTTTAAAAGTTACAAGAGATTTAATAAATAAATACCCAGAATCAATATTTACAATTAAATTTCTTCGGAGTAATAAAAATAATTATTTTATAAAAACACTTTTAAAATATTGCTAAGTTAAAAACAAATTTTTGGTAATAAAAAAAAACATTTATTTAAAAATGTATATTCACTATAAAAGTTAGATTTTTAAAATAGATTTTTAAATATAAATTTAGTAATTTTCTTACTCACGCCTCTTTTGTTCTTAACATTATTTATATTTTTTAAATTCTTAAAATTTTATACAAACAATTACTTTTACATTAATTTATTACTAAATAAAACAAACACAAGTAGTTAAATTTACCTTAAAAATCATTTCATTGAATAACAATTACAATTAGCAACAAATTAGCATTAATTACAACAATCAATTGATTTTGTAAATAAATATAAATAAATTATACAATAGGTCAAGGTACACAAAAGATTCAAGATTCACATGAATTGTAAAATTACTTTTATATAATTTTATTAACAAATAAAATAGAAATTAACTGAATAAATTAATAATTTATTTTTTTTAATTACAATATTTGTTACAACTGCTAAATAATTTAACATCTGGTAACAATAAGGAACAATAATATAAATTTAAATTAAAAAAGTACAAAATAAAGGATAGTATTTTCATTAAAATGATATCCGTAGTATGTTGAAATAATTTTAAAATGCTATTACAAAACGTGAAAATTTGCATTAAATAATACATCAAATAATTATATAGTTTTATGTAATTATATTTAATTGCATTAATTATAATATAATAAAATAATGATATATAAAGTTTAATGAACTGTAATGATATGTTTTAAGCCAGTATAAAACTACAAAAACTACAATGTTTATATTTCACTATATTTGTTAGTGTTTTTTTTAAGAATTTTATTGAAATCCGTTGATGCCGATACGCATACAATGACAGATCTCTATTCACATACACGACGACTAATCACAATCGACCCGTATAGAAATGATATCATCGAGAGCGAATGACGAATCGTTGGCGCTCGACTCGGTCGTAACGCACTTCCGTTGCATTTTTACGGATTTACACCCTTATCGCACCTAAAGAAGTTTCACTTAAAAAAATGTTAGATGGTTTGCCTTTTATATACTTCGCCCTTCATCGGTAGGGAACTTTGCACCTCAACCTAAAACGAGGCGTCGTTCCAGGTTAAAATGCAAATCGCCGCTCCGGGAAAATAATTTCTTAGAAATTTTCCACTATCGATTTTATGAATTACAAACTAATTTAATAACGTTGATTAAATATTTTATTACAGCGCATACCTGTGATAAATTGATCAATAGCCGTTATTTATTTATTTAACAAACAATTGAAAGCGTTTTTTATTACTCGTTAAATTAGTAATAAAATTTATCAATTACTCTGTGTTAAAACAAATTCTCCATTATGACGTTAATTATAAATTATATAATAAAATATTACTACTTGGCGTATTGGGGTCAACAAAATTCAGAAAAAATATTTTTGGGTAAAGAATATTCGTATATTTTGAGAAAAAATTAGAATACTGAAGACTTTGCTCAAATAAAGGGTCTAAAGGACCTTGAAGTCGAGCAGCATTTTTTATGTTTTTTTGGGTCCATGGTCTTTTGATTCTTGAGAATTTTATTATGGGACGTACTTGGGTTGACAAAATTTAGAAAAATATTTTTGGGTAAAGAAAAGATGTATATTTGCAGGAAAAATAAGGACACTAAAGGTTCTTTGTTTAAAAACGTTTTAGATAGCCTTAAAGTTGAAGCACAAAACCGATTTGTATTAATTAGCATCAAGAGCATTTGTTCATTGACAATTTTATTATGAGACGTACTTGGGTTGACAAAATATGAAAAAAATATTTTTGGATTAAGAAAAGATGTATATTTGCAGGAAAAATAAGGACACTAAAGGTTCTTTGCTTAAAAA
>NW_020539727.1:22612452-22630363 GCF_003426905.1 Ctenocephalides felis
TTTGGCGGCATCAACTTTGAGGCTCTCTAGACCCATTATTTGGGCAAAACTTTAAGTGCCCATAATTTTGCTACAGACATACATGATTTTCTTATCCAAAAATATTTTTTACATATTTTTTTGACCCAAGTATGTGCCGTAATAAAATTCTCAAGAATCAAAAGACCATGGACCCAAAAAACATAAAAAATGCTGCTCGACTTCAAAGCTACTTTAGACCCTTTATTTGAGCAAATCTATTATTAACTTCCCGTAGGGTAAGTTATTGTAATGGGCCGAAAATCGGAATTGAAAATTTTTACATTTCTCGACGTTTTGAAGGTTTCTGAACATTTTGGCATACTTCAGAAAAATGGATGTGTGTGTGTGTGTTGTGGTGTGTGTGTGTGTGTATGTATGTATGGATACAAATTTTCGCCCACGTTTTCGGGCGTACGGATCATCAACCGATTTGAATGGTTTAAAAACATTCGATTCCTATTAATAAGGAGAAGAGCTGATTAGTTTTTGGCAAAGGCAGGTCCAGCAGTTACGGAGATAAGGAGCAAAGAGTGCAGAAAATAGAAATCGAGTTTTTGAGAGAACGGAGCATCCGATTTGAATGATTTAAAAAACATTCAATTAGTAATGATTGGGAAAAGGGGTTATAGTTTTTCGCAAAGGCAGGCCCAGCCATTTCGGAGATACAGAGCTAAAGTACAAAAATGGCAGTTTTTGAGAGAACTAAGCGTCCGATTCAATTGATTCAAAGAACTTTCTGCTTGTCTTAACAAAATAATTGATTTTGGAAAAAAAAATTTGTACCATTTTTTTTTTTTTTTTTTTTTTTTAATTTTTTGTATATCGAAAATAATCAGATTTTATTTTTATTTCTGACTATAGTTTTAATATACTTTAAACAAATAAATTCAACTCTGCAATTCAGTTTTATATAATCTTATAAATTAGACAATGTTACAATATTTATAATAATCTATTTGAAAACATGCAATATTCCTCAAACATTTCGTTACGGTACGGGAAGTTCCAGCAATTTGCCTTAAGGCACGATGCCACCCACCCCACTAGTTTATTGTAACTTTTAAACCAAACGTCCAATTGTAATCATTTATTAGAAAAATTTGTACAAAATTAAATAATTTACCTTACTATCTAATATAAATTTCTACAATAACTCAGGTTACTTTAAAAAGTCCATTGAATACGCTACAATTGATTTTATAATCAGTGCGCTAAAAACAAACATTCCTTTTTTAAATCTCTAATAACTTTTATAAAAATTAATTTATTTAAATAAAACATTCGGCAAATTTGTACAAAATTCAATAGTCCTACAAATTGTCTAATATCATAAAAACCTACAGCAACTCGGTATACATCAAAATAGCATTTGAAAACAACATTGTTCATATTAACAAATATTTCATCATTCTTGTTTATATCCTTTACAAGTCAATAATTTCACTATCAAAATAGGCACGAAACTTTACAAAATTTTTACCACCTATTCTCTAAAGTGTGAAGAATTAGACTATTTAAAAATTTACCATCTTACCATCAATTTCTCCTACTTTTTTCGCAAAATTTTGGAAAAAATTCTGAATTTTTCGACGCATTTGTTAGGTCATCACCGGTCGATGTGAGAAGACCACGTGTTATTGTGGCGCGATGTAGAAGACGGATTGCCATTGGTCCACGGCGCGGATTGTATTTTTTTTGGGAATTAATTACAGGGACGTACTTGGGTTGAAAAAATTTGGAAAAAATATTTTTCGACTAAGAAAAGATGTATTTTTGTGGGAAAAATGAGGACAGTAAAGGTTTTGATTAAATAAAGTGTCTGGAGAGCCCCAAAGTTGGTGCGTAAAATCTAACTTTCTAGTTTATGCCTTTTGGGTCTATGACCCTTTGTTTTTTGGGAATTTTTTATGGGACGTACTTGGGTCGAAAAAATATGGAAAAAATATTTTTGGACTAAGAAAAGATGTATTTTTGTAGGAAAAATAAGGACGTTGAAGGTTTTGAATAAATGAAGTGTCTGGAGAGCCCTAAAATTGATGCGCAAAATCTAACTTTCTAGTTTAAGCCTTTTGGATCTGTGAGCGTTTGTTGTTTGGGAATTTTATTACAAGACGTACTTGTGTCGAAAAAATTTGGAAAAAAGATTTTTGCAATAAGAAAAGATGCATATTTGTAGGAAAAATAAAATCACTAAGGGTTTTGTGTGCAAAAAGGTGACAGACAGCTCTAAAGTTGGTGCGCAAAATTTAACTTTTCAGTTTAAGCCTTTTGGGTCTATGAGCATTTCATTTTTGAGAATTTTATTATGGGACGTACTCGGGTCCAAAAAATTTGGAAAAAATATTTTTTGACTAAAAAACGATTGTCGTTTTCAGAATAATTTTTTCAAAATAAAATCACTAAGATTTTTGTGTGCAAAAAGGTGTTAGACAGGTCTAATATAGCGCAAAATCTAACTTTTTAGTATTAAAATAATTTTATTAAATCTATTTTTCACTGTACTATACATTAATTTATACGTTAATTATATTTTAATTTATTTGTCTAGAATAATATAAACAAAACATTATGAGAAAGTTATTGAATAATAATGCGCAATTTGAAATGCAATCGTAAAATTCAATTATTCAATAATAATTAATGCACTATTTTGCATTTTTATGTTTTAAAATGCACATAAAAGTATATATATATATATATATATATATATATATATTAATATATAAATTATAACGAATTAATAATAAGTTTTATATAAATATTATATTAATTTTTTATTTATTTTTGGTGCTTTGCCTGTAAAATTATTAATTTCTCATTTTCTACCAACAAATTAATGAGATAATTAACTATTTTCAGTAAGTAGAATTAAAATAGATATATTTAAGTATAAAATATCAAAATTTCATGATTGCAATACAAACGGTGCGGGTTATAAAAATTATTGAAATTACTGAATTTTATTAGACCAATTATGTTACTGTACTCTACTTGGTGCATATGTTCTTTGTTTATAAAATTATGAATATCTCATTTAACTATCAAAATTCCGCAAAATTTATATTTTTATAAATTTCTAGATATATTCAAGTATAATTTTAATATTGTAGTACAAACTGTGCGGCACAGAAAAAATAATTCTTGAAGTCCTTACTTCTCCTGAATTGATCTATGCACTTTTTGATACCAATACAAATACCTTTTCCTACAAAAAGTATTTTCCAAATTTTATCAAGTGGCATCAAAGTAGACATATCAAAGTATAAATTACCAAAATTTAAATTTCCTTACACCAACGATGCAATTTTAAAAAATAAATCTTTCCAAGAAATGATCTCATATAAATCACGCTATCGTCTCTATTAATTCTCCCACATTGTATTCATATAAATTGGTCGAATTGCTCTTGAATAGTATTAAAATCGTTGTCGGCGGTTTTATATGGATTTATATAACATAATGTTACGTCTTTACATCGAAAAATAAATGCACAATGTTAAGAGAATCATATGACATTGTAAAACACATACAAAAGCACTTTGTTCGAGTATTCAATGTCAAGATCACGGCCGGAGTAATTGACTTGTGGGTGCAAAGTTTCAGTTTTTGTTGAAAATCTTGAAAAATAATAAAAAAATGATAAAAGTTGCAAAGGGCAAGATGTTGGTTATAGAACTGTGTAAATTTTTTGCTAATATACTTTTATTCTAGTTGTTATAATTAAGGTTGTAGCGAGGTTTGAAATTGGCTTGAAGATTGCCCAGATCGGGGTTTATCAAAAATCTTGGAAAATACTAATTTTATGATCAAAGTTGCTAAGAATAAGATATTGCTTATGAAATTATCTAAAATTTATGCTAAGACACTATCTAAGTAAATATTGTATTTAGGTTTGTAGTAGAACTTAAAATATTGAACTTTACACCATCATACCAAAATTTTAAGCAATAAATCTTTTACCATCATTAATTTTTTATCTCGGATCGGAAATTTTTAATCCCCGATCGCAAAAACATTAACACTTCAATAAATTTCAAACAAATATATTATTTATGATATATTTTATGATAGAGACGAGACCTGGTGATCTTTGACACCAGCTTTTGGACTTTGAAATTATTGCACACGACCAAGAATCGTGAAAATACACCTATTATAAATGTTTTTAATCTAATCTTATTTGAAATGAGCAATATTTAATAATAATTATGAGAGGATGATAATAATAATCATATCTTGCGAGATTCAGACACAGGGATAAAGAACTTTGGTAGAAAAACGACTAATTCAAAATTTTATAACGACAAGATTGTATAATTTTTTAAAAATACTAACGTTTGTACTAGAATGTTGAAAGTTTTTTTAGAAATACTTTGATATATATATTTAAATCTTACACAATAAAATTTGCTAGTTTTAAATTGGTTTGTGAGATATTTACGATAATATGAACAAAGTATATGCACCATTTGTACTATGATTTTTGTTTCGCTTGGTGCATGTACTATGTTAATAAAATTGTAAATATCTCATTTTACAAACAAAATTTGTGTAATTTTATATTTTTGTAAAATTCTAGATATATTCAAGTATTGTTTAGCAAAATTTCAAAATCGTGAAGCAAACGGTGTTATTTTAATCAAACTTGCAAACTGAAATTTACAAATTTATTTGTCACTGATTTTTCAATCCAATATTAGTGTTGTGTCGTCATCGAAAATATTTCCGATCTGTTTCGATTTCATCGATTGCAAAATTAATAATAATTATCGACAAATTTCATTATAGACAATTTAGTAATAAACTACTTTTGAAATATTTCACTGTTTTGATGTGAATATGCAAATAGAAACTTTCATATTCGTTTACTCACAAACAAATGGTAATAGATTGATATATGTATATATATATAAACTAATAAAATTGTTATATATTAGTAAACCATTTTTATTTTATTTTTATAATTTTTGATACAAAAACATATTTTTTTGGAAAAATATGCAATGGGTGAACGCGTTCAGGCCAAATTTCATTTTGAATCAAAAAACTTGAAAAATAATCATTTTACGTAAAAACTTCTCAAGATAAAATTATAGTCCATAAAAGTCTCTACGATTTTGCTAAAACAATTTATTTGTATATTTTATAATTCAGGCTGTAGCAAAATTGCAATATGATACTAACGAAATATTGCCTCTCGGCCGCACAAAGTTTCACGTTTAATAAAAAAAAAAAAAAACTAGAAAAATATTCATTTTTCAAAAAAACTTCCAAAGAACAAATTAAACTATATAAAATTATCAATAATTTTTGCTAAAACACTTCATATGTATCTATTACATTTTTAGCTCAATTTCACAATTTCGGACTTTGATCCAATGTTTCATATTTTCTTCGACTTTGAACTTGTTTCAGACAGAAATCAGCAAATTTCTTCGATTTTATTCTGTTTTCGATAAAATTTATTTATTTATCGTATTTTTGGGGTCATAAGCGTGCCTCTTTGGGGTCAAATTTGTCAGATATAAATATCTAATTTATTGTTTGGAAGAAAATTGTCTGCATTTGCACATTTTGGAAACAGGGATTGAAAATGTGAGGTCGAGTTAAATAAAATATTTTTTTCTAGAGCGCACTGTTTGTAGTACAATATTGAAATTTTGGTGAAACATAATTAAATATGTCTGAAATGATATAAAAATATAAATTTTGCAAATTTGTTTTTGTAAAATGAGATATTTGCAATTTGCCAGTACACATGCACTAACCAGAGTACACTTACAAAATTTGCATATAAACCCTTATCAATTTCAATAATTTCTCTAAATCGCACCGTTTGTATTACAGAGTTGAAATTTTGATTTTTATACTTCAATGTGATTTACTAAAATTAGTTAAATTATATTTGTAAAAAAAATATTCATATTAATTTATTCCACTTGAAAATTAATAATTCCATCTAGTCATATATTATGTATATTAATTATTTATGATATCGTTGAATGATTTTGCAAATAAATGCAACCTTTGCATAAATCAAAGGTCGAAAGTTATGAGAAATGAATCGATATTTAATTAATCATTATATTGTTTATATTATATGTTGTAACTTTCAAACCGTTTGTCTGAAATATATAAAATATTTGGCAAATTTGTTTAAAATTAAATTATCTAAAATATTGTCTAATATCATAATACCCTACAGCAACTCGGTATACTCATAAAACCTAATCAAAGCTCGATATCGATCAAGAAATAATTCAAAATGTAAACAAGTCATAGTTTTTGAAATTATTTGAAATGTAAATGTCATAGTTTGATAACAACAACTTGTATATGTATATATATATATATATATATATATATACATATATATATATGTATTTCATTACTTGTTTTTTCTAATAATTGCATAATGTTGCATCAGATGTGTTTTCGTTTCAGAAGATTGTGAGTCACTTTCATTCAATTTTATTAACTTGTTCGAAATTTATTACTTGTCAAGGTCTTTTAGACCCCCAGGATATAAATTCGACTCAAATAAATATCACAAACATAATTTTGTAATATTTAAATAAAATATTTAAAAGACGTCTGGTCTGTAGAGCTCTTTGAAAAAACGTTTTTATACAAAAATTCCTTGAGGAGTTATATCAATATGAGTCTGATATTAGTGCGGGCGCTATTTTCATAAAATAATTTTTTACTCCAAAATCGAGATAAATTTTGGAAATTTTTAAATGCCATTTTATTACTTATATGTTAAAGATTATTTGAGTAAAATTTTATTTCTTAAGTATAAACAGTGCGGTCTGAAGAGCTCTTTGAAAATACGTTTTTATACAAAATTTCCTTGAGAAGTTATTTCAATACATAAGTCTCATATTAGTGCGGGCGCACATTTTCATAAAAAAAATTTTACTCCAAAACCGAGGTAAATTTTGGGAATTTTTAAATGCCAATTCTTTGTGTATATGTTAAAGAATATTTGACTAAAATTTCATTTTTTAACTATAAACGGTGTAGTCTGAAGAGCTCTTTGAAAATAATTTTTTACTCCAAAACCGAGCTAAATTTTGGAAATTTTTAAATGCCATTTTATTACTTATATGTTAAAGATTTTCTGATTAAAATTTTATTTCTTAACTATAAACGGTGTGGTCTGTAGAGCTCTTTGAAAATACGTTTTTATACAAAAATTCTTTGAGGAGTAAAATAGACGTCAGAAGTAAGCTCTTCAAAAAGTCGGACAAACAAATATTTTTTTAAATTATATTAAAATTTACTCCGAATTTATGCTAAATTTTTAAACTTTTTGTTCTATGCATTTTTATCAATACACCAAAGTATTCATTAAAAATATTTTTAATTTTTTATTATTACTATTGTAGTCTGAGGAGCTCGTTGAAAACGCAAATAAAAAAGTACAAATTATTCTTACGCACAAATGTTTATTTTAATTTATTTTATGTAAAATTTCAGAAACAAAATATTCAGATTTATACTTTAGAGAATAGTTTTACCAAATTTAAGTATTCCCAATAAATTTAGTATTGTCTGAGGAGCTCATTAAAATTGCAAATTTAAAATAATGAATTATTCTGAAGGACAAAATTGATTAATTTAACGATTAGTCAAAATTTATGTTAAATTTAGAAGAATTACAAGTGAATTTTATATTAGTCATAGTATATTTTAAGCAAATTTTACTTAACATTACTTGAATAGCCTGAAGAGCTCATTAAAATGCGTTTCGAGAATCATATATATGTGGGGTGCAAAATTTTTACAAAATATATAATTTCTCATGAAAGAAGTAAAATTTTAGAAATTGACGTATGTAATATTATTATATATGTAATAAAGTATTTTTGAGTGAAATTTTATTTTTGAAATGTAACCGGTGTGGTCTGAAGAGCTCTCTGATAGAACACCTGACTCTAGAATTAATTTTTGCACATTTAAAAAGCTCGTAAGACCGCGCCGTTAATATTTAAAAAATGAAATTTGACAAAAATTATCTTTAAGATATAAGTAATAAAATGGCATTTAAAATTTTCTAAAATTTAGATCGGATTTGGAGTAAAAAAATATTTTCTAAAATGTGCTCCCGCACTAATATGAGACTCATGTAGTGAAATAACTTCTTTAGGCAATTTTTGTATAAAAACGTATTTTCAAATAGCTCTACAGACCGCACCTTTTATAGTTAAGAAATGAAATTTTACTCGAATAATCTTTAACATAAAAATAATAAAATGGCATTTAAAATTTTCTAAAATTCATCTTGATTTTAGAGTAAAATATTATTTTATGCAAATGTGCTCTCTCACTAATATGAGACTCATGCAGTGAAATAACTTCTAAGCAATTTTTGTATACAAAAGTATTTTCAAAGAGCTCTTCAGACCGTACGGTTTATACTTAAGAAATAAAATTTTACTCAAATAATTTTTAACATATAAATAATAAAATGGCATTTAAAAATTTCTAAAACTTAGCTCGGTTTTGGAATAAAAAAATATTTTATGAAAATGTGCTCCCGCACTAATATGGGACTTATGTATTGAAATAATTCCTCAAGGAATTTTTGTATAAAAACGTTTTTCCAAAGAGCTCTACAGACCGCACTGTTTATACTCAAGAAATAAAATTTTACTCAAATAATCTTTAACATATAAATAATAATATGGCATTTAAAATTTTCTAAAATTTCACTCGGTTTTGGGGTAATAAATAATTTTATGATTATATGCTCCCGCACTAATATGAGACTTATGTAGAGAAATAACTTATTTAAGCAATTTTTTTATAAAAAGGTGTTTTCAAAGAGCTCTTCAGACCGTACCGTTTATAGTTAAGAAATAAAATTTCACTCAAATATTCTTTAATATAAAAGTAAAAAAATAGCATTTAAAATTTTCCAAAATTTCACACGGTTTTGGAGTAAAACATTATTTATGAGAATGTGCTCCCGCACTAATATCAGACATGTATAGTGAAATAACTTCTTTAAGCAATTTTTGTATAAAAACGTATTTTTAAAGAGCTCTACAGACCACACCGTTCATAGTTAAGAAATAAAATTTTAGTCAAGTAATCTTTAACATATAAGTAATAAAATGGCATTCAAAAAAATCCAAAATTTTACTTAATTTTTGAGTAAAAATTAATTTTATAAAAATATGCACTGACACTAATATTTCCTTTTTACGCAGCAAAAATTCAATTTATTTTATATTGTTTATAAAATATGCAATAACCATTTTGTTTTTATTAAATTTAATCATAATGGTCAATTTGTATTTCATAAAATGTGCAAAATTATTTATGATTGCATACGATTTCTATGAAATTATACATTGTTATTTGTGACAAACATGCAACCTGAATTGTAATGGATTTATATATATATATATATATATATATATATATATATATATGTATATATATATATATATATATAAACTATCAAGATATATATATATATATATATAATAAACTATATTTTCAATTCAGAAATATTTGTTTATAATTATATAAACAATTTTAATTGCATCGAAAGTTTGCGTCATACAATTGTAAAAATGTATGAAATTAATTTAAGTGCAAAAACGCACTTGCATTTTTTTTAGTTTTGGTTATATTATATAACTTTTTATAAAGTTAAGATAGAAAAATATTATCTGAAGAAAGTTAATTAAGGATAAAATTTTCTTTAAATTTATAAGAATATAAATTTTATGGCATTTTTTATATTAATTTTATGGTCAATGAAACACGGAGTAAATAAAGTTGTAAAAATGTATGGAATAACTTGTACGTTTTTTGATTTTATTAATGTAATTTTTTATATATTCAAGTTAGATAAATATTATTTAAGAAGCATTTGTCGATAATAAAATTATCTTTAAATTGACATCAATAATATTTTTTTTATAAAAAATCTCAGTTGTGAAAAAAATAATAAGAACCATAAAAATTTTATTTGTTGTTGTTTTTGCTCAAAATAGACTAATATTACTTTAAGAAGATTAGTATAATAAATTGGTATAATTAAAATTTTTTTAAAGACTCAAAATTAATTTTTAAAAATAGTATTACCAGAAATATAAAACAACCTTCACCAAAGAAAAAACAAAAAGACAAAATCATAAAGAAAAGTCCCAAAGACAAAAAATTAAAGACAAGCAACCAGAAAAAAATATAAACAAAAATAAGATATAGAATTTATTTACAAGATATTTATATAAATATATAACTTATAAGACTACAAACCACAGAATAATAATAATAAAAATACAATAAAAAAAAATAGTTTCATTCTTAGCAAGAATTTGTCAAAAATTCCAATTGACATAATATATATGTATATATAATAATAATAAATATAATACATTTTATTTTATATATACTATTAAAAATAATTATTAAAAAATAACAACATGCCATAATAAATTTTTAGTAGAGTGTCCACAACCAAAGAAAAATAGTAAAAATAGAATAAAATAGAATACAAATAGAAAGAAATAGAAAAAAATAGTAAAAATTAGTAAAAATAGTTTATAAGATTTGAAAGAAAGATATAAAATTATTTTTGAAAAAAATTAAACTATATTATAAAAATTTTGTTTATTAAATTAGATTTGTTTTTGTTGATTTACTTTCAATGCAGCAATTTTTAAGAGCATAAAGTTTGAGAAGAATTTTTGCAAAATCTATTGAAGTTACATAAAAATATTATATGACAAAATTATCAAAAAATTTTTGAGTTAAAAATGTTTCGAATAAAACTTTACTCTAAATTCAATAATTAACGAGATTTTTAACAAAAACTGATTACTTTGCCATTGAGGTTCTAAGAATTTTTTATAATTTAGTTTATAATATTTTGGGCAAGTTTTAGGCAAAAACCGTCAAAGTTACATAATTATGTAATATAAAAATTTTGTGAAAAATTTAATGAATAATAAATGCTTAAAATAAAACTTTGTTCTAAATTTACTAGTTTTTAAGATTTTGACCCTTGACTCTTGCAAGGCCTTCAGATTTTACTAAATATGAATACAAAAGATTATAAATTTTGAAGCAATTTTTTGCAAAAATCGTTAAAATTACAAGAATATATTGGATAAAAAATTTGTGCAGTATTTAATGTGGAAAAAGTGTTCGGATTACAACTTTGTTGTAGATTCAATGATTAACGAGATTTTTAACAAAAACTGATTACCCTGCCATTAAGGTTATAAAAAATCAGGGCAAATTTTCATAATTTTTTTTGGCAAGTTTTAGACAAAAACCATCAAAGTTACATGATTATGTTATATGAAAATTTTATGAGAAATTTTATGAATAATAAATGTTTCAAATAAAACTTTGTTCTAAATTTACTAGTTTTTAAGATTTTGATCTTTGACTCTTGCAAGGCTTTCAGATTGCTCTATACATTAGTTTATAACTTTGGAAACCAATTTTTGCAGAATTGGTTGAAGTTACAAAAATTTGTTATATGGGAAATTTGTGAGGAATTTCATGTGGAAAAAGAGTCCTGAATACAACGTTGTTGTAGATTCAATCATTTGCGAGATTTTAAACAAAAACCGTTTGTATAAACCGAAACACTTTTAAAGTTTCAGCCAAGTTTTAGTAAAAAATAAAATTCCCAAATTCAGCCGTTTAAAATTCCCAAAAATGGTGTAAGACATTTTTATGTAAAGTTTAATCAGCTACAAATATAATATTAAGCTAAATCCTACAGGTTTTTGAATTTTGCCCAAAAACCGCATCTCAGTATTGCTCCAAAATTCCAAACCACATTTTGACAAACATAAACTTCAAATTAATTTTCCTACAAAACTATCAACTGTAGACAAATATTTTATATGACAAATTTGTTGCAAATTTAGTCACGAATAAAAAAGTCTAAGACATTAATTAGATACATCTATTAGTTTTCAAGATTTTCTCAAAAAACGCGTAATAGACAGTTGCCCAAAATACCTAAATTGCTTCAAAATTCCAATCCACAATTTTCGTAAACGTAAATTTCGAAATAATCCTACAAAACAATCATTAATTTTCAAGATTTTCTCAAAATACACGTGAAAGACACTCGCCTAAAAAATACCAAAATTGCTTAAATTTCAAATTAATTTTTCTAAAAAACTATCAACTGTAGACAAATATTTTATATGACAAATTTGTTGGAAATTTAGTCACCAATAAAAAAGTCTAAGACATCAATTAGATACAACCATTATTTTTTCGAAATTTTCTTAAACAAACGCCTAAAGTCCATAACTCTACTTCTATACTAATTTACATCTAGTGCTGCCTCTCATCGACCACCAGCTCCAAAAATTCAAAGTCGTTTTATTCAAAACTTTTATATCGGAGTGTATAAAAGTGTTCCCTAGAAAATGTTGTAAATTGTATCTAGTTTCACCCTATCTAACTGAAAAAGGGTGGTTTCATATGAAATTTTTGAGATATGTGACAAAAACCAAAAAAAAATGTCCCGATTTTCCTAGATTTATTGCGTAATGGACACTCGCCTAAAATCCCTAAATAAGTAAATATCAATAACTATATTTCTATCCTAATTTATACCTAATGCTGCCTATCATCGTCCACCAGCTCCCTTATTTTTTGTTCCTGAGGTGGAGGAACTTCTTTATGTCCCCAAGTCGAATGTGAACCATCCCCATGTTTGATGGCAACATTTTTTACCAATTCTTTAGAGGGTTGTTTCCTAAAAAAAACAAAAATTGGTAAAATTTTCTGGTGTTTTGAGGTATTTTTTTTTATTTCTTACATGTCGTAGGCCCAACCAAGTTTGGCAAAGACATCTAACCAGACAGTGGTGATGTTGATGGTGTAGGGCATTTCAGCAGCCTTGTAATCCCAAGGGAAAACGTGGTGATAATTGTGCCAACCTTCGCCCATGGCGAAGAAGGACACAAGTTTGTTCTCCACTGGATTAATTCGACTGAAAAAAAAAAAGTGAAATGAAGAAAAAAAATCATGTTTTCTATATGGGTGTTGCATCCTTAGTGAAAGAGTTAAAACAGCAAATCGTGATTAACACAGTTCGATGGCAAATTAAAAATGTTATATAAGCGACTTTTTGAATTTCTAAAATATCTCAAAGCGTTCTCGAGATATTGCATTTTTAAACATTTCGATTTCGCAGGATCCATATTGATTCTTTACAACTTATAAAATTTGCAAAGTGTAAAAATGCAATTTTATAAAAACCATTGCAGATATTTTGGTGAATCAAAAAGTTGTTCTAAAAGCATTTTTAATTTGCCATCGAATAGTAATACTCTTGATTTCCAATTTTCACTAATTCATTAAGAATATACATTATGCAAGAATAAATCTTCAGGATTTGAGAAATAGTTAACAATTCAAGTTTATAGTATGTATCTTTATAGTTAATTTATATATTTTTAAAGTTATTTTTTCATTACCGATTGTGTTATTTGATGCTGTCTATATGAGTGTGCAAATTAATGTTGCATTCTTAGTGAAAGAGTTAAAACAACAAATCGTGATTATGACAGTTCGATGGCAAATTAAAAATGTTATATAAGCGACTTTTTGTATTTCTAAAATATCTCAAACCGTTCTCGAGATATTGCATTTTTAAACAATTCGATTTCGCAGGATCCATATTGATTTTTTACAACTTATAAAATTCGCAAAGTGTAAAAATGCAATGTTATGAAAACTATTGCAGATATTTTGGTGATTCAAAAAGTTGTTCTAAAAGCATTTTCAATTTGCCATCGAATAGTAATACTCACGATTTCCAGTTTTCACTAATTTATCAAGAATCTACATTATGCATAAATAAATCTTCAGTTCAGATCTAATTTTTACATACTTCAGTATTTTGTATATTTATTTTTGTAGATTATTAGAAAAATTATTCATCAAACACGTGTTTGATTTTTTTGCGAATGACGATCTTGAAAAAATCCGGATTTTTCTGCAAAATTGTAAGATAATAATAATCGTAAGATTGCGAACATTTTGCAATAACAAAAAATATAAAAAATAATCTACGAATTATCGTAGTATTAATCAAAAGTTTTTATTTTTGGCGAATATAAAAATAAAAAGCTTGTGACAGACTGTAATTTTAATATATATATATATATATATATTATTTATCTAGTTTATACTATATTATAATATATATTTATCTAATATATATTATTTATCTAGTTTATACCTTTGACACCGTCGAGATAAATTAAATGATATAATGATAAATTTTATCCAAAATCTTAATCTGTCGGATAACTTTTATCTAACAAATAAGATAAGTTATCTGACGAATTGTAAGATAAATCCTTCAATTTAAAGATTGACGCCGCAAAATTAAAAATACATGTGATGAATGAAATTGCACGATTTTGTGAGATAAAATTTGTTTTCATTAACAATGATAATTGTTTGATGCAATTGATAATTATATATATATATATATATATATATATATATATACTAGCAATCCCGACGAACTCCGTTTCGCCACCAGATGGTTTCGTGAGAAAGATGAAGAAATTTTTTGTTTGTTTTATATTTGAAAAGGAAAAATGTGATTTTATTATACAACAGTAATGAATTTATTTCGATTACAAAAATGAAGTGTTTTTTAGTTGAACTTCTCTAAGTAAATGAAAGTGAATCCGCAAATTATCCGTTTCATTGAAGTGCTCTTTGGTAAACCACATTTTTTGTTTTTTGGTGTTACGTTAACACAAACAAAGCGGATGGTTTTCCAACTCGTGAACAGGCAACGCATAACTGCCCATGTGAAAAACAATGATTTTCTAAATAATCTATTTGAAATTTATCTCGCAAACACTAAGCGATTGGCCTCGCGACTTGTTATTGCGAACGCAAGGAAATTGCAATCGTTTGAAGTCAAACGGAAGACCAGTCGGAATCATTGGTATGTCACCAAATCGCCAGCAATTGTTGATTGAATAGTGAAATTCAGTGCGTGTATATCATTATTCTTTGCGGCAAGAATTGTTCGTTGACTTAACCAAGCATAATTCTGATAATTCTTACTAATGTCATTACTCGAATTTTTAATTACGGTGCGTGAAGTTCCAGCAATTTGCATTAAGGCACGATGCCATGCACAACTAATTTTCTTAGCTATAAACCTTGCAGAGCCCGAGACCTTTCCGACGAATGCAAAATTGTCGAATTCGGTTCGTGCGTTCTGGAGTTATATCGTCAGGGTGGAAAACCCGACTTATTTATATATATATATATATATATATATATATATATATATATATATTCTACTCACTTGTCATATGGTCTATGTCCATACAAATGTGCAAAACTGTTGACAGACCAAGTGAAATTCAGGCTGCAGGCATATCTGATCAGGCACTGAACACAAAACGAAAAGTACCATTCTTCTCCCCAACAATACACAGGAATTACTGTTGGAATTATAAAGCAGAACAGGAACTTCAGCACCCAGAAGTACCTAAAAAATTATAAATGTTGTAAATTTTATCTAGTTTCACCCTGTCTAATTGAAAAGGGGTAGTTCCATATGAAATTTTTGAGTTATTAGACAAAAACCAAAAAATGTCCTAAATTTTCCATATTGATTGCTTAAGAATGAAATATCGAATTCAAAGTCGTTTTATTCGAAACTTTTATATTGGACTGAATATAACTGTTTATATAAAAATGTTGTAAATTTTATCTAGTTTTTGTAGTACTAATAAAAAATACAGTCCTTGATACAAAAATTTTGAGATATTTAAAAAAAAAGGTAGAAAAACGTCCCGAATTTTCATTGCATTTTTTTAAATTTTGATTTTAAAGTTATTTTATAAATAATAATATATTCTTGGCTAACTCGTAAAAATTGGAAATTGTGAGTGTTACTATTCGATGGCAAATTAAAAATGTTCCTAAAACAACTTTTTGAATCACCAAAATATCTGCAATAGTTTTTACAAAATTGCATTTTTACACTTTGCGAATTTTTTAAGTTGTAAAAAAAACAATATGGATCCTGCGAATTCGAAATGTTTAAAAATGCAATATCTCGAGAACGCTTTGAGATATTTTAGAAATTCAAAAAGTCGCTTATATAATACTTTCAATTTGCCATCGAACTGTGTTATTTACGATTTGCTGTTTTAACTCTTTCACTAATAATGCAACATTAATATGCATACTCATATAGAAAGCATCAGATAACACAATCGGTAATGAAAAAATAAGAATGAAAAATCGAATTCAAAGTCATTTTAATCAAATATTTTATATCGGAGTGTATAAAAGTGTTTCCTAGGAAATGTTGTAAATTTTATTCTAGTTTATTCTAGTTAATTGACAAAAATCAAAAAAATGTCACATATCAAAGAATATATTAAATAAATAAAATACAAAAAATAAATATTTAAACGAGTAATTAGACCTTGAATGTCGGTATGCATTAGCCTAACAATTGATCAAATTTAATCAAACTTGGTTTCCAAAAATTTTTAAGACCACGCGATTTATACTACATAGCTAAAAATTTAATATGTTACACTTTATTATATGTACTAAATTAGTAAATACAAAATTATACATATTTTGGAGGAAAAATTAAGTAATTAGACCTAAAATTCACAATTTTTATATTTTAAATAAAACTTAAATTTATTTAATTTGCTTCCCAGAGTATAAAAGTGTTCCCTAGGAAATGTTGTAAATTTTATCTAGTTTCACCCTATCTAACTGAAATTCATATGAAATTTTTAATTTATTTGACAAAAACCAGAAAAATGTCCCGAATTTTTTAATAATTGTGCTAAATAATCAAATATCAAATTCAAAGTCGCTTTATTCAAAACTTTTATATCAGACTGTGTAAAAGTGTTATATAGGAAATATTGTAAATTTTATCTAGTTTCACCCTATCTAACTGAAAATGTAAAATATTTTTAAAAATATGTTTAACTTTTAAATTAATAAACTTATTAATAACTTCAATCGTTACTTTACTAAATTAGTAAATTTTCCATAATTTTTAACACTCTGCACTTATACTCAAAATTGATTATAAAGTTTGGATTCTCAAAACAGCAACTTGTTGATAGGTTTTATATACACAAAATATTTTTAAAATAACTTTAAATTTCAAACTACTAAATTTATTAGTAATTTCAATATTTCCCTAAATTAGTAAATTTTTGGTAATTTTCAAAAATTTTGCACTCATGCAAACAAGTCTCATAATACTACTAGAAAGTAGTTGCAAAGTTTGGATGCACAAAACAGCAACTTGCCGATAGGTTTTTTATGAACAAAATATTTTTAAAAATTAAAAAAAAATAGTTAAAAATATCTTTAATTTTCAAACTACTAAATTTACTAGTAATTTCAATATTTTCTTAACTAAATTAGTAATTTTTGGTAATTTTCAAAAACTTTGCACTCATGCAAACAAGTCTCATGAAACTACTATTAATTAGTTGCAAAGTTTGGATTCTCAAAACAGCAACTTGCCGATAGGTTTTATGTACACAAAATATTTTTAAAAATAACTTTAACTTTCAATTTAAACTACAATAATTACAAACTACAATTTTACTAGTAATTTAAATATTTTCTTAACTAAATTAGTAAATTTTTGTTAATTTTCAAAAATTTTGCACTCATGCAAACAAGTCTCATGAAACTACTAGAAATTAGTTGCAAAGTTTGGATGCACATAACAGCAACTTGCCAGTAGGTTTTGTATGAACAAAATATTTTTAAAAATATCTTTAACTTTTAAACTAATCAACTTATTAATAATTTCAATCATTACTTTACTAAATTAGTGAATTTTCCATAATTTGTTATACTC
>NW_020539727.1:22631363-22646228 GCF_003426905.1 Ctenocephalides felis
TTTAAAATTTCTCGAATATTTTATTACGGTACGGGAAGTTCCAGCAATTTCCTTTAAGGCACCATGCCATACACCACTAGTTATTCTAGTTTTTTTGTTATCTCAGTACTTTTTATTCCAACATTTCTTACCCCCGTATTTTTTTAACTTAAATAGTAATTTTGATTATAATATCTTTTAAATCCAGTATTTTTTATGCAATATTTATTTAATATCGTTATTTATTATTCTAGTGTTTTTATACTTTAGTATTTTATATATTAGTATTTTATATATTAGTATGTCATCTAATGGTTCGCCCAAACTTTTTACCCTAGTTGTTTTTATTATAGCGTTTTTAAATTTATAGTATTTTTGATTCTAGTATTATTTTCTAATGTAAGATTTTTTTATTTCAGTTATATAAAAGAGAACTATGCCACCAAATTCATCAGAACCCATCGTAGTGGGTCTTTCGAGACCCACTGGCGTCTTAAACGAGACCGACGCTGAATTGCCCGACGGAGGAATCACGGCCGACGTGCAAAAACTCAAAAAAGCAGACAAATTACCAAGGTAATAAATAACTAACAATATATATATATATATATATAATATATATATATATATATATATATATATATATATATTTATATATATACTAGCAAACCCGACGAACTCCGTTTCGCCACCAGATGGTTTCGTGAGAAAAATGAAGAAATTTTTTGTTTGTTTTATATTTGAAAAGAAAAAAAAATGATTTTATTATGCAACAGTAATGAATTTATTTCGATTACAAAAATGAAGTGTTTTTTAGTTGAACTTCTCTAAGTAAATAAAAGTGAATCCGCAAATTATTCGTTTCATAGAAGTGCTCTTTGGTAAACCACATTTTTTGTTTTTTGGTCTGACGTTAACACAAACAAAGCGGATGGTTTTCCAACTCGTATAACTGCCCATGTAAAAAACAATGATTTTCTAAATAATCTATTTGAAATTTATCCCGCAAACACTAAGCGATTGGCCTTGCGACTTGTTATTGCGAACGCAAGCAAATTGCAATTGTTTGAAGTCAAACGGAAGACCAGTCGGAATCATTGGTATGTCACCAAATCGCCAGCAATTTTTGATTGAATGGTGCAATTCAATGCGTGTACATCATTATTCTTTGCGGCAAAAATTGCTCGTTGACTTAACCAAGCATAATTCTGATAATTCTCACTAATGTCATTACTCAAATTTTTAATTACGGTGCGAGAAGTTCCAGCAGATTGCATTAAGGCACGATGCCTTGCACCACTAATTTTCTTAGCTTTAAACCTTGCGGAGCCCGAGACCTTTCCAACGAATGCAAAATTGTCAAAATCGATTCTGGAGTTATTTCGTCAGGAAGGAAAATCCGACTTATTGTTATATATATAGAAGATATATATATATATTTCAATTAGTAAAAATTATTTAAGGACTTAAATCGGTCCACTATAGTACCTACTATCACGAGTATCATATTGAAGAAATTTATGTTTTATCCCGAATGTTTAATTTTTTTGTCGAAATTTGTACTTTGTAAAATATGTATTTTGCTAATTATTATTACTGTTATTATTATTTTTTTAGAAAATTGGTTTGGAGAAACATCTTAGCTTTTGCCTACCTGCACGTCGCCGCCTTATATGGAGCTTGGCTCATGTTAACAAGCGCCAAGTGGACAACTTGCGCTTTCGGTAAGGAATTTTCGGAAAATTTTGGAAAATATATACATTAGGGTGGTCCTTAATATGGACATTTTCGAAATTGAAATGACAATTCTCTGAAAGTTTTAGCTCCTAATATTAACTTTTAGATAGTGCGCAATTCAATCAAACTTCGTATGGAAATAGCATGGAAAAAATCTTGAAAATTAAAAAAAAAAATTGTTAGGTATAACTTAGCGACAAATGAATGAGTTTTATTCATTCATTTGTTCGCTAAATTACATCTAAAAAACATTTTTAAAATTTTTGAAAATTTTTCCATGCTATTTCCACACAAAACTTTGATTGAATTGCGCACTATCTAAACGTTAATATTAAGAGCTAAAACTTTCCGAGAATTGTTTTTTATCAATTTGGAACCATTTGAGCACCTGGGAGCAAGGAAATTCGAAAATGTCCATATTAAGGACCACTCTAATATATATATATATATATATATATATATATATATATTATATTATGACCTGTATTTTTTATTTTTAGCCTTATTCCTATACACACTCTCCGGTTTGGGAATTACAGCAGGAGCCCACAGGTTATGGGCCCACAGATCCTACAAAGCAAAGTTACCACTTAGGATTTTATTAGTTGCCATGAACACACTTGCATTCCAAGTAAGTTATGATTTATTTAAAAAAAAGAGTACGTTAAGTAAAAATAAATACATCATGTAACAATTTTGAATTAATGTTTATCAGTAATATGGTAACACTCGCGTGATGCACACATTTATTAGTGTCGTCAATCATTAGACACATTTATATAATGATAAATTATAAATTATAATATTTATAATACCATTAAAAATATGAATAATATTTAAAAACAATAATGTAATTAAAGTCACACTTCAAATATGATATGATCGGTTTGTCATTGTAATTAGCATTTGGTAATGAACCTTTATCAGAGAAATGAAGTAATTGCTGATTAATTTCTATTTTTTAGGATTGCGCCATGCACTGGGCACGCGACCACCGCGTGCACCACAAATACTCCGAAACCGATGCAGATCCTCATAACGCGACCAGAGGGTTCTTTTTTTCGCACATCGGATGGCTTTTGTGCAGAAAGCACCCCGATGTCATCGAAAAGGGTAAAAAATTAGACATCAGCGACCTGAAAGCCGATCCCGTGCTTCGATTCCAGAAAAAGTAATATAATAGACTATATATATATATATATATATATATATATATATATTAACAAAGTCTAGTAATTGGGCATAACATCAATAAAAAACATGAATTTCTTTTAAAAATTTATTTTAAATCCATACGTTTCGGCTATAATCCTAGCCTTCATTCAGTGGAAACTAAAAATAAAATTAAAACTAAAACAATTGAATTGGAGTGAAAAGAAAAAATAAAATGGTAAATAGTACTCACAATTAGTTTATCTTAGTATTAAATTGGAAAATTTTAATAATCCATGGCATCAGGATTTGGTAATACACTACACTATGTATTATAAACATCAAACTTGTAAATACACAATATTTTCAACAAAATACTAATTTAAAAAATCACAATTGGATAGTGTGTAATTCGTAGACTGGTTGAAGATATAATGGAGAAAGGACATTTTAAAAAATATTTTTTACCCGCTATGATAATTGATCAATTTAATAACGTCAATAAAAAATTAAAATTTACGGTAGAATTGGAGACAATGAATTCGATAAGTTTCTTAGACATAAAACTTATACGTACTACTGATAACAAACTATTAACAACTTTGTGTAAAAAACCAACTAACTCTGGACGCTACCTTAATTATTTTTCTTATCATCCACTCAAAATAAAAATAGGTACTATAATAAATCTAACTGACCACGCAATACTTCTATCGGACAAAACATTTTGGGACAACAACATCAATTTAGTTACGAAAATTCTAACAAATAACTCGTATCCCTTAAAACTTATAAACTCCGTAACCTTTTGAATAAAATGAACAATTACACAGTACAAAACGATTAACCATACATTAAAAAATTGTATGTTCCTTGGAAAAAACTTTTTTATAAATCCGGACTCCGACTTGTAAACAATTTTAGTACAACGACCAGTACTATTTTTACCAAAATAAAAACCCTTTTTAATATCGAACGACTTAGAAATCTCGTCTATCAAATAAATTGTCTAGATTGTAATTTAATTTACATAGGAGAAACAAGCCAGAACTTAATGAAACGTTTACAACAACATAAAACGATTCAAAAAATCCGATACAATTTAAAACTATGATTGCGGAGCATATTTATACTTTAAAACACAATATGGACTTTTCTAACCCGACTGTACTACAATTCGAACAAAATTTATTCAAACGAAGAATTATAGAAGGATCTTTTTTAACTATTTATAACAATAAATAAACGGAATGAATTTAACACGCTGTGCGACATTATTTAGATAGTATTTCCAAATTTCTCACAAAACAATAAAAACGACGCGCAAAGGATTCGCAATTCGTTCCACATATGTGTAGAATCTTGGTAAAAAATATTTTTTGAAATGTCCTTTCTCCATTATATCTTCAAACAGTCTACGAACAACACATTATCCAATTGTGATTTTTTAAATTAGTATTTTGTGAAAATATTGTGCAATTACAAGTTTAATGTTTATAATACATAGTATAGTGCATTACCATATCCTGATACCATGGATTACTAAAATTTTCCAATTTAACACAGACATTAATTAATTGTAAGTACTATTTTTTATTTTATTTTTTCTTTTCACTCCAATACAATTGTTTTAGTTTTTAATTTTATTTTTAGTTTCCACTGAATGAAGGCTAGGATTATAGCCGAAACGTATGGATTTAAAATAAATTTTTGAAAGAAATTTATGTTTTTTATTGATGTTATGCCCGATTACTAGACTTTGTTAATACATATGTCAACATCAAATTCAGAATCATACAATATATATATATATATATATATATATATACATACATATATATATATATATATATATTTGTCCAACTGATGGTAATTAATTTGTTTTTATATTTTAGATACTACATGACTCTCATGCCTTTGACTTGCTTTATAATCCCAACGTTGATCCCTGTTTACTGGTGGGGCGAAACCTGGGCTAATGCCTGGTTCGTGTCCACCTTGTTCAGGTATACTTTCATCCTGAATGTTACCTGGTTGGTGAACAGTGCTGCACACAAATGGGGCGACAAACCATACGACAAGTAAGTTGAACTAGTGGGGTGTATGGCATCGTGCCTTAAGGCAAATTGCTGGTACTTCTCGCACCGTAATTCGAGAAATTTTAAATGTTTTCAAATATATTACAAATACTGTAACTTTCATTACTGCCTAATTTACACAAAATTGAAAAAGCGCTCCCGTATAGTCACAGTCTAAACGCATTTGTAAATAATTCTGTGCGACATTTTCACTTGTACTGTGCTTAGCTTGGCGGCATTTTCACATTTTTCAATAGTTTTCTCACAAAATTGGAAAAGGCAAAAGCACAAAGGCAAAGCACGACGATTGTTAATGTTCTGGAGATAAATTGATATATGATTTACATTCGATTTGCTCAGATATAACAATAAGATAGCATAAATAATGAAAGTTACAGTATTTGTAATAATATATTTGAAAACGTTTAAAATTTCTCGAATATTTCAAGACAAGAATATTCCTAGACAAGATTTTTGGAATATATTTTTTAAAAATATGACATTTTTTGTAAATGAGTAGAGTTGCTTTTTTAAGGTGATTTTACTATTTCTGGATATTTCAGAATATTGTTCAAATACAAAAAATATAAAACTGACCAAAAGTTTACTAGTAAATTTATGAAAAATCAAATTATTCACAAGGACCCTGGGCTTTCTCCATTATTTTTAAATGATGATGATGATTAATATAACTTTAAGTTAAGAATTTTTTTAAAGTGTGTAGAGTGACTTGGTATATTTGTGTAAATATGACTTTGCTGAAGTATTGCTTAAATGTAAAAAATATAAAAGTGTCTTAAAATCTCATAGGAAATTCTTAAAAATTCATAGAATCCTGTTTTGAAAAAATCCAACTATATTTTGTTCATGTTCTTGGGCTTGTAGTTCATTTCTAAAGCAATATAAGAATAAATAGTCTTTGTAAAGATTTTAGAAAATTTTATCTAGATTTCATTGTCTTCAGACCAAAAAACTCTATCTTAATTCAAAAAATAGTTACGTTAAAAAAACATGAAAAATGAACAGTGCATACTTAAAGGTAACATCAAATGCTTTTTGGTATAAAAATCCACTTATATTTTGTGCATGTTCCCGGGTTTGTAGTTTATTTCTAAAGCTATATACAAAGATATAGTCTTAACAAACTATTTAGGAAATTTTATTTATATTTTATCACCTTCAGACCAAAATTAACTATCTTGATGCAGAAATAAGTTATATTCGCAAAACCCAAAGAAATGTGCTGTCTGTCATCAAAAATTTTGTGAAAACTATTGAAAAATGTGAAAATGCCGCCAAGCTAAGCACAGTATAAGTGAAAATGTGACTATACGGGAGCACTTTATCAATTTTGCTCAGATATAACAAACAAAATAGCAAAAATAATGAAAGTTACAGTATTTGTAATAATATATTTGGAAATATTTAAAATTTCTCGAATATTTCATTACGGTACGGGAAGTTCCAGCAATTTGCCTCAAGGCACCCTTAACACCACTAATTTTCACTTAATCTGGCAGACAGGTAAACACATAATTGATACTATTATAAATATAAATATAAAGATGTCAAACGGAAATCAAAAAATTTTATCAGATCGTATGTTATGAATCAAAGACGAAAAAACTAGAAGAGCGATAGAATAAATTAATAGCTTCCTAAATTCAATGAATTTACACTAAACTTAAGGATTTTGTATGTTTATAATTTTGTTAATGTATTAATATATAGCTATGATAGCCCAAAGAATTAATAAAAACCGTATTAATAATTACATATACATATACAATAATATTAGGTTGTCAAATATCTCCCTTCCGCTTTTTTGCTCTTGGTTTATAATACAAAAAGGCGGAAGGGAGATATTTGACAACAAATTTGACATTTTGATATATATCTATTATTCCTTTACCTTAGAGAGATCAGTCCATCCGAGAACCCCTCAGTGGCGATGTTCGCCCTCGGCGAGGGCTGGCACAACTATCACCACACCTTTCCCTGGGACTACAAAACAGCCGAGTTGGGAAACTATCGAATGAATATGACGACGGCCTTCATCGACTTCTTCGCCAAAATAGGCTGGGCTTACGATCTTAAAACCGTTTCAGACGAGATCATCAAGAAGAGGGTTGAACGCACAGGTGACGGTAGTCATAATTTGTGGGGCTGGGGCGATAAGGAGCAGCCTAAGGAGGAAATCGAAAATGCTATTAGGATTAATAAGAAGGATTAAGTAGATCGAGAAGTAAGGTGATGTGTTGAGAGGAATAGATTTTTTTACTTTTGTTTAAAACTGTTTACTTTGGGATAAAACATAAATTTCTTCAATATGATACTCGTGATAGTTGGTGCTACAATAGGCTGATTTAAGGGGCACAACTAGTGTAACCGCCTAAAAAAAAGGTGATTTTTGGGAATTTATATTAAAAAAAATACTTTATCAATCATTTCAAAATTTTAGGAATATATTTACACGCGTTTTAAGAATACATAGTAAAATTTTTGATGAACAAAATTAAATATTTTTTAAGTTATCGTCGATCTCCAACGGCGCGACAAAAAAACGCCCTTCACTGCTGCAATGATTCCGGCCTTCTACGCGCATGAAATTTAACAAAATAATTCTCATTAAACTAAATAATATTGTCTGTAAAATTAACTACGATAAAGAAAAACAATCAAAAATTGACAAAATGACGGCGTTTTTTTTTAAATCGAATTTTACCCAAAATTTTGGTCCAAAAATTCGATTTTTGATCCGTTCAAAAAATCAATAAGTCATTTTACGGAGAACTATATATAAAACATGTAAAAAAAAATTCGATAGTGATCGGATCATTTGTTTTTGATTAATCGCTCGGAAAATGCCGTTTCGAGAAAAACGCGTTTAAAGATAAAATAATCGTTATACTATATACCATATATATACTCTTTAAATGGCTATGACTCAAAAACTGTTTAGGATATCGATTTAAAATTTTGGTATGTTATTTTTAAATGTGTATAACCTATCGAAATATGAAAAAATTGAAAATTCGATTTTTTGAAAATTTCACACTAGTTGTGCCCCTTAAGAGGGTTGTTCTTTTTTTGTTACAAAACATGCAAGGTATTTGTTTCTGTTTTTCTCGAAGTGTATTTATCATATTGACACGCGTTTTTTTTTTAAACAAAATTACAAAATCATAGAATATTAAGAAATGTTTTATTGTTATTTTTTCGCCGTCATTTTTTAACCAGGGGCCGCCAAAGTCGGCCTTGCAAAACCGATCTCTTTTGCGGTGCCACAGATAAATTCGTTGCGCATCGCCCGAAACAAAAAAAAGAAACTGCGTTGAAGAAGAAGTTTGAATCCAGGAAGAAAAAAATGGCAGCTATTTTAAAAAAAAGTGTTAAAAATTTCCTTTTTTTGCGTAATGTTATCAAGTAGTTTGAGGTAGGGAGACTAGGTATTGCAGTGGTGAACAAATTAAAAAAAAATGCAAGTCCATCCGACTTGTATTTTTTTTTTTAATTTGTGGCACCGCATTGAAAAAAGTCAATTTGAGAAAAACGTGTTTAAAGTTTTTAATACAATGTACTAAATACACCATTTAATTTAATGCACTAAATACACCATGGTGTTCAAAGATGCTGACACATTACAAAAGTCATGTGCATGAGGTATTATAATGAAAAAGAGAGCAGCTGGCATACAATAGCTCGCGGAGCGATGAAAAAAACGCTTTCAGAGGATCATACATATAGATATATATATATATATATATATATATATATATATATATATATATATATATCTATAACTTCGTCAAAAAAATAGATATTGAGATGATTTTTTTTAAATAATTCTAAAGTTTTTAGCTTTCATAATATCAAAAAACCTCAAAACCGAAAAAAAAAATAAAAACCGAACAACCTCCTTAATTGGAAAGATTTAGGGTTTATTTTGTCTTGGTAATTGTAAAAAAGTTTATTCGCCTTGGCACATCACTGTTTGGATAGCTAGTACATTTTTGTATTTATTTTTGTGGCAAAAACGAATTAGAATTTATATAAATCTACTTATTATTTACTTTCTGGAATTTATTTTTATAAAATTTTAAATTACCTTGTATAGGGTTCGCCAAATAACTTTTTTTTTACAAACTACTGAATATTTTCTCAAATTTCTTTTTTTATTTGAAAGTACAATCCTTTCAGTTAATAATGAAATTAATTCATTCAATAATGATTATAATAATTTCATTCAAAAATGCAGAAAAAAAGTCTCTTCAGTACTAATTTTCTTGTTTTCCTTTTTCCTTTCAAATTAATTAAATAACAACTGTTTAGAAAAACATAGGATAAATTTTTTTTCCCAAAAAAAATTTGAATTTTAGTCAATAACACTGCTGTACGAGTCGGAAAGCCGCCCAAGTAATTGTTACACATAATAAAACTAAAAATATCAGTAACAAATTAGAATTCTCGTTGATTTAACTAAGAGTGATACATGTTTAAACTTTTAATCGACAAACTGGATGTCGTCTATAGGCGACACTCGTACACACAGGTCGCCAAGCGGCTTATTTATTTTGTTCGAACTAAACACATTTTTTAAACATGATAGAATTTTGGAAATTATTTTTTTTTGCAAGAGGTATGGGTGTACTGTTTAATTATTAAAAAAATTAATAAATTTTTTAAAAAATGTTATAAAAAAATGTACTAGCTATTCGATTATTATTTTGGAAGGAGTATATATATAAATGTTTTTTAGAAAAATTATTTTTAGGAAAATTTGAACAAAATTATATTTTTGCTTTATTCACTACACCTCCTACGTGCATATTTTTGTTTCAAGGCTTGTAACTCCTAAAGCATTCGTTTAGTATGAACGATGTTTTGAGCAAATTTACTTAAAATTAAATAATCTACAATATTTTGTAACATCATGACACTCTACAGCAACTCGGTATAAAAAAACTGTGTGAGATGTACAATTTTGCTGCCGCCGGTTTTTGCAAAGAACTCGTATTGGAAAAACGGCGGAAGCAAAGTTGTACACAATAATAATAATAATAATAATAATATATTTGTTCAAATTTTTCTTATAATTTTTCTACAAAACAGAAAATTTACCAAAAATTCTGCAGCAGCTAAAAAACACTTGAAATATTAATTTAATTTTAATTTATCAAGTGTTTTTTGTACATCAAAGACCAATTAATTTTTAAAACAATATTTAAAAATGTATAAGTTTTTATAAGTGTTTAAATAAAATATTATACATTTTTTTGCAACGTAACTGTTTCTTCGGACTGAATTTTCTTAGTTTGTTACATTTTTGTGTCGTAAAAGTTACGTACTAACAAGTTTTTTTAATGGGGGGCATGTTGACTAACTAAATAATAATTAAAGTAAATATTTATTAAAATTAATATATACAGTTTGTATGAGTAAAAAAAATGTAAGAGTCCGGAGAAATATTTATTTTACACCAGTAAACACTTACTTATAGTTAAACGTAACTTAAACGTAACATATATGAAACAAATAAATGTGTTTCGCAGTACAAATAACCAGCTTTATGTGTTTTACGTAACTTTAACGTTACACAAGTGTTTACTGGTTTATGTAACAACTTACTTTAATAATGAATTATATGAATATTATTATTATATAAATGTGCAGTAAATATATATATGTAGTCTGTTTGCATAGAAATAAATAATATATTTTATTGTTGACAAATGGCAAAACTGAATGTTGTGGATTAAGGTACAAAATTTAAAGTAGTACCTTTAGTAAATTTTTTTTATTCTCGATGATACTTTTTAATCTTAATGTGGTTTAAATTTAAGTCTTTTTGAAGATGAGGATTTAACAAGTAACAAATAAAAACAGAAAGAATTAACCCCTAAGCTGTGATAACTTATTTGTAGGCAGATCTTTGGATATGTATTTATTAATAATGATATATGATCGATAATGACTGTTGTTTTATTCATTTGACATCGAAATATAATCTTATTAATGCATATGTAATAGTGAAATTCAACCCTTATATTTTACCTACTTATATTAACTTCTCGTAGGGTAGTTATAGTAATGGGCCGAAAAACGAATATGAATTTTTTTGCATTTCTCGACGTTTTGAAGGTTTCTGAACATTTTAAGGCATACTTCAGAAAAAATGGATGTGTGTGTGTCCCTGATTAATACTTAATTTCATATTATAAATGAATTAATTTGTTCATATACTGTATCTTATATTGTTTTAATTTCTGGCACATCTCAGCTGCTTTTTGGCAATAATAATGTAGACATTACATTTTTCTTATTCATAATCATAAATTTATTATACATATTCTAATATTGTCTAGGTTCATAAGTAAATTTAAATTTTTGGCAGATGAAAGTTGTCATTTGTGTGTTTTGTATGTCCGCATTTTTTCGTCCACGTTTTCGGGCGCACGGATCAACCGATTTGAATGGTTTAAAAAACATTCGATTTCTGTTAATAGGGAGATGTGCTGATTAGTTTTTGGCAAAGGCAGGTCCAGCCGTTACGGAGTTATGGAGCAAAGAGTGCAAAAAATAGAAACCGAGTTTTTGAGAGAACGGATCATCCGATTTGTATGATCCAAAAAACATTCAGTTTGTAATAATGGGGTTATTGGTTTTTGGTAAAGGTAGGCCCAGCGGTTTCGGAGATACAGAGCTAAATGTTAAAAAAATGGCAGTTTTTGAAAGAACTAAGCGTCCGATTTAAATGATTCGAAGAACTTTCTG
The DNA here is from genome assembly GCF_003426905.1 of Ctenocephalides felis. Taxonomy (NCBI): domain Eukaryota; kingdom Metazoa; phylum Arthropoda; class Insecta; order Siphonaptera; family Pulicidae; genus Ctenocephalides; species Ctenocephalides felis. The sequence goes on from NW_020539727.1 coordinate 22,643,084, forward strand.
CTTGTTTCAACAAAATAATTGCTTTTGGAAAATTTGTTTCTAATTTTTTTTTCAAAAAATATTTTTGTAATTTTGGATTAAAAATTCGAAAAATCACCCAGGCTAAGCACAGTCTAAGCGCCACTCTGGTACAAATGTTCACGCAAGTGCGTTTAGACTGTTTATGTACTGGAGCACTTTTCCAATTTTGTGAAATCTATTGAAAAATGTGAAAATGCCGCCGAGCTAAGTACAGTACAAATGAATCGCACAGAATTATTTGCAAATGCGTTCAGACTGTGACTATACGGGAGCGCTTTTGAAATTTTGTTTAAATTAGGCAACTATTTTTTTTTTTGAAATTGAATTCGAAATGAAATGATGATTGTTAATGTTCTGGAGATAAATTGATTTATGATTTACATTTAACAAGATAGCAAAAATAATGAAAGTTCCAGTACTTGTAATAATATATTTGAAAACGTTTAAAATTTCTCGAATATTTATTTCATTACGGTACGGGAAGTTCCAGCAATTTGCCTTAAGGCATGATGCCATACACCACTAGTTTTTCAAAAATGTCATTAATGTTATATTTTGTCAGTTGCTTTAAATATTCTATTATAATTATATAATATAACCATCATTTAAGATAAATCTGTAGATTTACAGTTTTTTACTTCGACATCATGTTTACTTATCTATGTCAACATCTACAGTTTTTCTTTGGCCTATGCTTACTTATCTATGCTTTGGCCTATCTACAGTTACACGGCTCTAAACACCGGATTAATAAAGTGCTGAAACGAAAAAATCACGGTACCAACATTCAAACAATCAGAAATTCTTCTGAGCAGGCATACCAACAGCAGAGCATTCATATATGTCAAAACATTTGTCGCAACTGTCGAAACTTAACCTCAATTTCTTATTTTGATGTTTAGTAATAATTTTTCATTTAGTCAGAAATTTGTTGCAATATTGGATTTTTGTTATGTTATGGTAGATTTTTTCGAAACTTTGGTCATGTCAAGATCAGAACAACCGTCGCCACAACACTTATTCAATGTTATTCAATCTTTGTTTGTGGTTTAATATGAATTGAAGAACACTGGTAAACGTGAACTATTTTGTATGCACAAAATTTGCTTGATCACAAAAAATGTATAATTATGTAAGCCAAATACTGCTACATTTAAAATGGTGGTGGTATGCAATCAATTAGGCCTTTTACATTATTTTCCACTTTAATGAGGATTTTTATTTGTTTAAGTACAGAACTTAGCTTTACGAATAAAATTATATAATCAGTTAAAATTTATATAATTAAACTTTCCAAATATAAAATATCAATTACTTAAATTAATGGCTAGATATTTATATATTTCAAAGGATTATTATGGAGGAAGTGAATTAATTTTTATTACTCCAGTTCATTGTCTTAAAATGTATTTTTTTTGAGCTTATTTTAATAGATTCTCTTATTGAAATGTGAGAAATATTTTATATTTCTTATATAAAGTCATTTCTATATTACAGATAATTTATCTTCATGTAATTTCAATTACATGACCTCGTATGCAACTTTTAAATAAACATTACGAAACATCTCAATGATTAATTAATACAATCATTTTAGGAGTTCATTTTTTTACTTAATATGAATTATCATTTTGAAATTTACTTTTTAATATTAAAATTTGTTTGAGCTTTATAAAATTAGAAAGAACAAAGTTAAGCATATGAATTCAAAGAAAAGATTTAATAAAAAATTTATTATATAATACTTAATTAATGGTTCATAGTATGAAAAAATTTTCATTGTATGAAATAGTCAATCATATTAAATTCAAAATGTCTTCCACTTTTTGATTGTAAACTAGTAGTTTTATTTTATTCCTAACTAAAGAAATATGAATTTAAGTGTGATCTAATCCATATGTCCTTTACCCCCAGGAACACATGCTCCAGCAGAAGCTGCAAACCCTCGCCGGACCAGTGCTGGATCTCCCTCCCCTAGACATGGCAGAGGTTAAATTCACAGGCCGTGGCAGGCTCTATGTTGGCAATCTGACCAACGACGTTACAGAGGAAGAAATTATCGAAATGTTCAAACCCTATGGAGAAACCAGCAAACATTTCATCAACAAGGAGAATTCATTCATTTGGATTCATCCGCATGGACTACAGAGTCAATGCTGAGAAGGCAAAGCGTGAATTGGATGGCAGCATTCGTAAAGGAAGGCCTCTGAGGATTCGATTTGCACCCACAGCACTGCCATCAAGATTAGAATCTCACACCGTGGGTTTCGAATGAGCTGTTGTATAAGGCGTTTGAGATTTTTGGACCGGTGAGTAATAAAAAATGTCTCAGATTTTTTATTCTTCTTGTTAACATGTTTATTTGCAGACAAATAGTCTAAATAAAAAAACAATTTATTACAGTTTACAGTTTAGACATTTATGTGTCATCATTCAATGTTTTTAACAGGCTCAGCGAACTTTCAAAGATTACAATTTCTTAATATTTTTTTTTATAAAAACATTTAATTTATATTTATTATTAATGGATTAGCAAAATGATCTTAGCAGTATGCCCTATTATAAATAATGTTTTTTTTAAATTTGTTTCAAATTTCAATTTTTAAATTTGACTACATAACTTCAATTATATTTGATAAATTTATTATCATTTATAAATTTATTAGACTACATGACTTTATTCTATATAATTTTTTTTTTAATTAATTTTATAACTTCTTTTTTATTAATTTTCCAATTTCTGATTTTTCTTTTAATTTTTTGCAAAATTTAGATTTGACTACATTCATTCATTACAAATATAAATTTATTTTATATTCCTTATAATATTTAGAATCATTTCAAAATTTTTTTCACAATTTCTGATTGTTTCTAAAATTTTCTCAAATTTATCTTTGTCTATATTTTTTTTTTAATTTCTCATTTGAAACTTTTGTTCTATTTTCTTCAAATTTTAAATTTTATTGCATAACATTATCATTTATATACATACACACACACACATATCTATATATTATATATAATATATATATATATAATTAGGTATTTATCCCTATATTATTTAAAATCATTTCAAGAAATTTTTACAATTTTCTAACCTTACTTTTTTCAAAAATTAAAGTCT